>NC_064633.1:192013714-192316745 GCF_023864275.1 Schistocerca cancellata
CCTAGAGGCTGTTGTATTTTTTTTTTCCGGCAGCGTATTATCACCGAACCAGTACCAGTGAAAAGTACCTTTAAGAAGAGTGTCTAACGGACGATAACAAGCGTATATGGTTTCCCAGAACACTGAGCACCCTAGAGGGGCAATGTCATCAATATACCCCCCCATCTTTGAAGCAGAAATGAGTAAAAACACGAGTATGTTCTTGGAAGAACTAAATCAAACCTACTAACTGTGTAGCGATACTGTGATGGTTTTACTCCTAGTAACGATGATAATATTTATTATTAGAGCATGGTTGCAACGTTTTCATTCTATTTTATGACGATATCTTTTAATAGCATAGCTTCTCTGGAGAAGAGAAAAATCCTTTCGTTACTTGTAACAGTGCCTTGAGCATCAGTCACATCAGATTGGGAATTTTGTATACTCTGCTTTCCATCTGTTCCTTGAAATGAGACAGGTTGAATGCCAGAAGGTGCGCTCGTTAAATATAGATTACCGCTATACAATCTGATAGCTGCAAAGGGCGGCATTTCTGATCTGATACAGATTTTTTTACTTATTTTAAAAATTTCTCTTTGCGGAGGTCGATGCTGCAGAGTCGATAATTTTTGACGAAAAATACATCCACACTCGTTTATGTGCGAACTGTGCGAAGTCGTGAGTTCTGAGATTGGTGCAATATCACGTCTTCCTTTTTTCTGTTTGTTCGGTTTAATTATGATCATGAAGTAAGTTGGGCAATGGGACACCCTCCGCTTTGTGAAAAATGTAAAACAGTATACAATTTGCACAAGGTTTAAATAAAATTATGCAAGTATCTAACGACAGCACAGTTATACCGATTAAGATCGGCATCACACCAGAGCAATTACACTCTGAAAGAAATCTTTTGATATGTGGCCAGGGTACTCCACGCCTATTTCATATTCCAGTCGCGAATGGTGTGCGGAAAGAACGAATTTCTTCCGGATTGAACGAGGTGGCGCAATGGTGATAACACTAGACCCGCATTCGGGAGGACAGCGGTTCAAACCCCCGTCCGGCCACCCACATTTAGGTTCTCCGTGATTTTCCAAAATCGCTCCACGCAAATGCTGGGATGATTCCTCCGAAAGGACACGGCCGGTTTCATTCCCCGTCGTTGAACCAATCCGAGCTTGTGCTCCGCCTCTAATGACCGCGCTGCAAATGGAACATTAAACTCCCATCTTCCTTCCTTTTCAGTTCTTGCAGATTGTGTCAATACTCACTGTTTTTTCTCTGAAAACTGCTTATTCAGATCAGAGAAAAGAAAATGTGCAAGAACTGTTAACTGCAAATACGAGAATCACTGCCATAAAAACAGAAACATACTTGGTAGACAAAAATGTCGCTTTTCACACCCTAAGATGACGTTGCCGTCAGGAGCTTAAGTAGACAGTTAATCACTGAAACATAATGCACTTTTGGGGGAAGAGGTGTTTGCAGTGTGCAAGTCGCCGTCTAGAAAGCATTGCTCGTTTCTTAAAGCCGTACGCAATACGCTCTCCTCTTAGTCATCTTCCTTATGGCCAGCTGCCAGCCTTCATCTACACGAGGGACACTGGTTTCTCGGTACTTATTTCTACAGTAAATTTTGTCCATCTTGGGAATACCCGACCATGCCCCTCCCCTCCCCCATCCAACCCAAGTGTACCTAAATTCCGAGCTGATAGAATACGGTCTTGATTTACAGCGTTCCGCTGCACTGCCGTACAATGACCAGGTTTGCGAAATACGCGATAATAGGAACTGCGGATCCGGTACACAGAATTTAATGTATGGAAGTTTAGCAAAAACGCACACATTCGCTGCAGAGTGAAAGACTCACTCTGGTGAGAATAATAAAGGAGTATAATGAACAGTTATATGGAAGCCTACAGACTACAAGCCGACATACGACGTTCTCCGTTCTCAGGAAAATGGGCACTGTTCTTAAATTTACCTCATCATATGGTGCA
This sequence comes from Schistocerca cancellata, assembly GCF_023864275.1. Taxonomy (NCBI): domain Eukaryota; kingdom Metazoa; phylum Arthropoda; class Insecta; order Orthoptera; family Acrididae; genus Schistocerca; species Schistocerca cancellata. Next base: position 192,015,697 of record NC_064633.1, read on the forward strand.
CAGTCTGGGCTCCAATGGTGCACAGTCTGGGCTCCATCTCGCTCTTACCCCGTCCCCTCTCCACCTGGGCCAGTGATATTCCAAGGACGAAAAATTGTCCATCATCAGGCTCGAAACTATTTTTTAGACGAGCCATACCACAATGTCGCGACACAGGACACCAGTAGGGCAATTTAGGAAGTGCACTGTGCTACGTGAACGAACACGTAATCTCATGTACATCAGTACACACACTTTATTAAAAAATACGCTATCAGTTTATATAGCAGCTTCAGTGAATGCAAAGCAAGATATGCGTGACAAATAACTGTTTTTGTTTTCAGGTACCGTCACATGCGAATCGATGGCTGAGGAGTGGGCGAAGGAACTTTGTCACGGCACAGGCAGACATACGATGCACAAATGAAGACAGTAAGTCATGCGTATGCATGATCTCTATCACCAGCTCAACTTTACTTTGTAATTTAATCTGAATAGATGTTTCTGCCTCAATGATTCGACCACTGGTGTTACGCAATAAGCAAGCGATCACTATTGAAATTTCTGCATTACAAGGAAATAGAATTTTATCAGTTTCCATAAGATAACTGTGACTTTTGCGCGGAGTCTTACATTAACACACGCGATATACAAGCTGATGAAAATCAACACGATGTACCCTGCATTGTGGAGGAGAAATCAGTGACCCTGCAAAGGCCCAACGTGAAATAAGATAGAGCCCAAGCTATAAGGGTATGTCGCCAGAGCTGTTCCCCATACCTACATAATATAAGAATCAAGCAAAAATACGCAAAAGGACATGATGGGGCTCAGGATGCTAGGTGTTTACAACAGTCCCTGTCGGATATAATTTCAGCTACTAGGCGTGTCGCTCACTTATTTAGCACAGTCACAGTAAGCAATATAAGAAACTATCGACACCTCAGATACAAAATAAGACCGAAGTCTGCCGCCGAAGAATGCTGTCTCCCCAACAAACAAACAAGTCTGAAATACCGAATCTGTGACATGTGCACCGAACTACCAGAAACGTTTAGGGAAAAAGTTTCACATTTATCATTGCGATTTCTTGAGATTTGGTCACTGCTGCATAAGACGTTCCTGTCAAGAAGCGTTTACGAAAAGGCTAGGCAGCACTCCAGTAAACAAGAGTGGCAATGCCGGGAACCGCCCCCGTACCACCGGCTCACTGTCATTTTTTGGGCAGAGTGGGATGGAACTGTTATCTCACGCGACGCTGAGTAACGGTTATAGTACACGAATGCGAAAGTACACAAGAGAGTGATAGTCACCTGGATCTATAGCCGTGGCCACGCAAGCAAGCGACAAAAAACACTGTAGTCTGGCGATGGGGCCTTACAATTCTTAAAAGATGCACTGTGTGTATATTTATGTATTTACTTATTTTTATTTATTTACTTATTTATTACGTTGTAGCATGTTACGGATAATTTAAACATAGGCATTATTACATCCAACAGAATACTACTTATCTTAACATTGCTACTATTAATGAAGACTACGCCTACTACTATACCTCCCCGCCACTACTAATGTCCTACAACTTGTATCCCTCTTATGTGGCACTAGCATACACTATAACTAATTGAAACATATTACCAGCAGCAGACTCTAATAATACCAGGTTTTGTCTACCACATACAACAACGCACTCTATCGTCCCAGTCGTTCTATCTGATCCTTGGGCGGTGCGAAGGGTATTGTGGTTGCAACTGCCTCTTCCGTTGTCTGTAGGCTCCCTGAATGCAGGGGATGACTGCACTGGTCCGAGGGAGCGTCGTTGCTGCCGGTGAGGAGTCCGACCACATGCGGCCCACGTCACTCCGCTTCTAGGTCTTTCGGTGGTGATTCAGGATCTGTCAAGCTGTCTCATAAGGCGTGGTATCTCCTCCAAACTGAGCACTCTGTGCCGATCCAGTTACTGTCGATCAGCATCAGCAATGTTGGCATACATCGGACATGGAATGTTCTGCTGCCTTTTTAACCACAAGCACATTCGGCAGTTCAATGGAATTAAGTGGCGCAATTCCCGTGGCCCATCAGTGTGTCAGGCTTCTTGAGGGCTTCAGTCGCCTCATTCTCAGTCTCTCTCTTATGTTTCGCAGAATGTATGTATACTGAAAACTTTTTGTGGCTACATGAGTTTTTGCTCTAAATGCTCTCGTATTACACAGGGGCATATGCTCGAACAGATTACCTGTATTTTGAAACTGAGGTGTCAGAAACATGAGTTTTATCTGCAGCAGGAGTTTTCTCTTGCTTTGATTTGGTTTGGCTTGGTTGGGTTGTTTGGGGAAGGAGACCAAACAGCGAGGTCATCAGTCTCATCGAATTAGGGAAGGACGGGGTAGGAAGTCTGCCTTCCCCTTACAAAGGAACCATCCCGGCATTTGCCTGGAGCGATTTAGGGAAACCACGGAAAACCTAAATCAGGATGGCCGGACGCGGGATTGAACCGTCGTCCTCCCGAATGCGAGTCCAGTGTGCTCTTTGACTTGGTGAAAACTTGCTGAAATGGTTTTTTTAGAGGAGGAGCAGAAGAGAACGTTTCTTACACTCAAACCTCCAGACGTCAGGCACTCAGAGCGATACCAAACGTTGTGTGTCGATAGAGTGTCAACCAAAACACCGCTCTAGTTCATGCTGCATGCTGTCGTCCAGAACATCCGTAAACAGTAATTAAAAGTAACGCCAGAAGTACGGAGCACAGGAAAAGGTATCTGTGACGACTGAATCGCAGATCTCGCATAGGTGAATTGGTAGAGCGTCAGATCATCGTACTAAAGGTCCCGAGTTTAAATCCCACCGATTGCAATTTTTTCTACTGTCTACGGATGAAGCTGTTATAGCGGAGAACATTTTTCCTGACATGTAAAAGGGCTTTTCGGACATTGTAGCAATGTTCTTTTGGCAGTCTGCTTTCGTTTCATTAGTTGAAAGTAGCAAACCTATAGAGTATATTTGTATAGATAGGTGTGGTGTTCTATCAGACATGCCTATACAAATGTACTCTATAGGTTTGCTACTTTCAATTAACGAAGCGAAAACAGACTGACGAAAGAACATTGCCACCATGTCAGGAAAATCTTCTCCCATATAACAGTTTCACGCGTAAAAATTACAAAAATCTTAGTCAATAGGATTTGAGCGCGGTACCTTCAGTACGAGATCTGACGCTCTACCAACTGACCTACGCGAGATCTCAGATTAAATCGTCACATGTACGCTTTTCCTGTGCTCCGTAGTTCTGGTGTTACTTTTAATTACCGTTTACGCATGTTCTGAACGACAGCACGCAGCATGAACTAAATCAGTGTTTTGGTTGATACTCTACCGACATACAACGTTTTGAACCGGTCTGAATGTCTGACATCTGGAGGTTTGGATGTTAGCACATTTCTAAACCATTTATTGCTGTACCTGCATACCCTAAATTAATCTTCTATTTGTAGAACAGATACCAAGGCAGTGTTTTATCACCAGGAATTTCACCTGAAAAATAACTTCTGTGACTTGGATTACGACTCAAGTTCATTCTTGTAGGCACTTTCGTACCCGCAGCAATATTTTCTATTTCTGCTACCTCCTATTGCATAATTTTGAAGTGGTCGGTCTTCTGGTATTATGGAGAAAACTGTCAGTATAAATCAACGGATTTCAATTAAGGCAGATAAAATTAACATCGCTTCATGTTCATGTCATCTCCAAGTTTTAACGTTTCCGTTCTTTGCGGAGCAATACGTGTAATAGCATCACAGCAACCACAAATTGTCTGAATGATAACATTCTCTTGGATTCGTTAATGCATAGTTTTGGCTGTGTAGCCATTTTCCAATGACCTGTTGAAAATGGCTACAACTCGAAACTGCGTGGTAATGAATACAAAATAAAGGAATATTTTAATCCATCCAGTGGCAGCCAATTATGCGGTAGAATGTTATCACTAAGATAGTCTTTACGGACCCTGACTTACAGCATTTTTTCCTATACTACCGTGATTATGAATATCTGAAACAAACGAAGTGAATAACTTATATTCATACTCGTCACTAACTTTGATTCCGTACGGAACATTGTGCACAGCAACTGTATATTATTATACGGAAGGATAGAAATACAGCAATCAGTCGCTATCCCGTTGGTTTCCTATTATGCTTGCACATCAAGATTTCAGCTATTAATAGCCGTCATCTCATTCAAATGCACTTACGATGGTCGTTTATAGCTGAAATCTAGATATGCAAGAATAATAAATAAACAATGGTGTTGAAACTGATTGCTGTATTCCTTACTTTTTTACAGCGAAAAGCGGCGGGTCTGAAACTATACGGTAACAGAAGCAAAAACGTTCCAGTAAAAATTTTTCCGAAAACCATCCTATTGCAAAAGAATTACGAATGTATTCTTACGAGACGCCACTGACTCCAGTAAGAAACAATATCCTGACTTGCCCAAATCTATCTGACAAGTTACAGTTTCAGTTAAGTCCCCTTCTACGTAGACTGAAATTTGACTCTTAGTGGTGGTACATGCATTATGGAACACCAGCACATTTTCCTGCTGATCTATGACGGCATCTAAGGTGCCGATATGGTCCTATAAGGATAAGAGCTTGTATTTTAGCCCTCAGCACAACCTGAAACCTCTGGACTTTTCTGCGTGGAGTCATCTCAAAAGTGAACAACACTCCTGTTAATACGGCGGAAGAGCAGCGAATTGTAGTCATGTCAAGTTTTACTCACGAAGACCTGGAAAAGTTAGAAAGAATTCGTAAACTCTGCAGAGACAACACATGAAATATCACATTTAACAGGTAAAATACATTGTAACTTGTGACGTGCTGAAGTAATATTGCACCTCTAGCTCAGGGAGGGCATTGGTGAAATTGAGCGCAGTTAGAGTGGTACATCATCGGAAAGTTTACACTTCAAATACATTTGTACTAGCTACGACAATATTTCACACCGAAGTCAGTGGCATACGGTAACCAGACATTCGCAATCGCCTCTTACTGTATCGTTGTTACTTCTGTTATAGTGGACTTTCACCAGTGTCTGTTTCTTAATTATGACACACACTAAATACAAAGGTAACAGGAGAGTTCTGCAATAGGACACAACAATAAGTCGCAGCAGGCTGATTGTTGCTGTGTTCTGAGAGTGAGCGGGTTTGGGGGTTGGGTTGTTTGGGGAAGGAGACCAGACAGTGAGGTCATCGGTCTCATCGGATTAGGGAAGAACGGGGAAGGAAGTCGGCCGTGCCCTTTGAAAGGAACCATCCCGGCATTTGCCTGGAGTGATTTAGGGAAATCACGGAAAACCTAAATCAGGATGGCCGGACGCGGGATTGAACCGTCGTCCTCCCGAACGCGAATCCAGTGTCTAACCACAGCGCCACCTCGTTCGGTGTTGTTCCGAGAATACTTCATACTTGCACTGCAGCCGCTGTGCCAAGTCTGTGGGCGCAGTCGTTCACTAGCGGGGTTAGTTTGAAGTGCTTGCTATGGCATCGTGATCACTAAGTGATATTCGGGCAGTTTTGTGGCACAGACTCGCGCGTGGTTTAAACATAGACTTGTGCTTTTAAGAAATGATTCTTGCACTCTGTGATGTGGTCCACATCGTACAACTATATTCAGGTGGTACAGAGTAGTCCAAAGAGGAGATTTCACTATGAAGGACGCTGAAGGGGGCGAGAAGGCGGTTTGAGGGAAATACGACATCAAGTCAGGCGAGTGACCTATAAGCGGATAGAGGATACCTTAAGGCCAAGTGCACCAGCAATTCGTTCAATTCTGCATGATCATTTGCAAGTAAAGAAACTTTGTCGTCTCTGGAAGCCGCATAGACTAACGGAAAAGCAGATGAAACGACGTGTGACTTGGTGCCGGGAGAAGTTAACGAAGTTTCCTAAGGGACAATCTAAAAAAAAAAAGGCTCTGAGCACTATAGGACTTAACTTCTGAGGTCATCAGTCCCCTAGAACTTAGAACTATTTAAACCTAACTAACCTACGGACATTACACACATCCATGTCCGAGGCAGGATTCGAACCTGCGACCGTAGCGGTCGCGCGGTTCCAGACTGAAGCACCTAGAACAATCTCACTTTGTGAATAAAATCGTGACAGGTGACGAGACTTGGCTTTACTATTATGACGTGCCGACTAATACCCCAAACAAAGTTTGGACCTTTGAAGATAACACACCCATAGCTGTCAGAAAATCCCGATCTGTAAAGAAGAAAATGATAGCTATTTTTTTAAATCGAGTGCAACTGTGGAGCGCGTTGATTTGGTCACACAGACGACAGTCTCAGTTAAGTGGTACAGTGAGAAGTACCTGCACAAAGTCATCCAATCTTTGCAGTACCTGCGATCGAAGTCAATGTCAAGTACCCAGAGCCATGCACTTCACAGTCGTTTGCAGAGTACCTATGTGGATGTACATTCAAGCGACAAAGACAAGGAATGGCGACATTCGCAAATAAAGACGGCGGTAGTATGGCGTACACAAGGTAGAGAAAGGCACTGCGATGGTGGAGCTGTCATTTGTACTCGAGTGATTCATGTGAAAAGGTTTCCGACGTGTTTACGGCCGCACGACGGGAATTAACAGACTTTCAACCTGGAATGGTAATTGGAGATAAGACGCATGGAATATTCCATTTCGGAAATCTTTCGGAAATTCAGTATTCCTAGATCCACAGCGTCAAGAGTGTGCCGAGAATACCAAATTTCAGGCATTACCTCTCACCTAGGACAACGCAGTGGCCGACAGCCTTCACTTAATGACCGAGAGTAGCGGCATTTGCGTAGAGTTCTCAGTACTAACAGATAAGCAACATTGCCTGAAATAACCGCAGAAATCAATGTGGGACGTACGACGAACGTATCCGCGAGGACAGCGCGGCGAAATTTGGCGCTAATGGGCTGGGCTATGACAGCAGACGACCGACGCGAGTACTTTTGCTAACAACACGACATCGATTACAGTGCTTCTCCTGGGCTCGTAACGATATCGGCTGGATCGTAGACGACTGGAAAACCGTGGCCTGGTCAGACGAGTCCTGCTAAGAGCTGATGGTAGTGTTAAGGCGTGGCGAAGATCCCACGAAGCCATGGACCCAAGCTGTCAACAAGGCACTGTGCAAGTTGGTAGTGGCTCCACAATGGCGTGGGCTGTGTTTACATGGAATAAACTTGGTCCTATGGCCCGACTAATCGATAATTGACTGCAAATTTTTACGTTCGGCTACTTGGAAACCATTTGCTGCCATTCATGGACTTCATGCTTCCAAACAGCGATGTAATTTTATGGACGACAATGCACAATTTCACTGGGCCATAATTGTTCGAGACTGCTTTGAAGTACATTCTGGACAATTCGAACGAATGATCTGACCACCCAGATCGCCCGGCAAGAATCCCATCAAACATTTATGGGACAGAATCGAGAGGTCAATTCGTACACAAAATCATTCACCGGCAACACTTTCGCAATTATGGACGCCTATAGAAGCACCATGGCTCAATATTTCTGCATGGGGCTTCCAGCGCCTTGTTCAGTTCATGCTACGTCGAGTTCCTGCACTATGCCGGGCAAGAGGAGATCTGACATGGTATTAGGAGGTAGTCCATGACTTTTGCACCTCAAATGTACAGGATAAGCTTAGACCAACGCAGATACCTGCACGAAACCAATCTTCCGACTGAAGAATAATCCCACAACTACAAGGTGGGGCAAATAAAAGTGGCCCGGACGTTTTGAAACGATTTGTGGCAGCATTAACGGAAGAGGAAAAGACTTACAGTTACTTCCAACAGGACGGAGCAACTGCCCATGCATCCAGCCGAACCTTGCAGCACATTTACACAATCTTCACGCCTGACGAAGTTATTAGCACAGGTCAGTCTGGTCGCGTCCCTAGCTGCCCACCGAGGTCACCTGATCTGTCAGTGTGAGAGTACTTTGTGTGGGAACCCTCAAGTTTAAGGTGTATCGCAACAACCCTCATAGTCTTCAGGAGCAGGAGATCATTTCAGATGTGACTGCAGCAATTTTCAGCAGTCCAATCTGCCTTCAGCAACCTGTTGACCAGTGCCTGAAAGTGCGAAGAGATGAATAATGGTCACTTTCAACACCGTGGCCAGGTTAGTACTGTATTTCCTTTCCTCTGCAGTGTTTTACTTGTACACTGAAACTCTATTCTCCAGGACATTTTTATTGGCCCACCCTGTACTACTACTACTACGTTTTTGATTATATATATACAAGCTGGCAAACTAATCACGAAACAAAGTAGGAAATCTTGCACAAGATACAACGTTTATTCAAGTTTACTTACGAAATACTACATTGGAAATGACAATTCTCGGGTCTGTAATACTAGAGACGAATGCCCTTTTTACCAGTACTAGTCTGCTTTTTATTTCCTCCTTGTCCTGTGATGGATTATACTGCCTAAGTAGCAGAATTCCTTAATTTCGTCTACTCGTTGTCCCAGTCTTGATATTAAGCTTATCGTTAACCTTGTACCTGCTACTACTCATTACTGTCATCTCTCTTCGGCTTTTCTCATTCCACAGTGAGCGCTCATTACATTGTTCATTCCATTCAACAGGTTCTGCAAGTCTCACTCACTTTCACAGAGAATAGGAACGATATCAGAGAACTGTCCGGCCCGATAGCTGAATGGTCAGCGTGACGGACTGCCGTTCTAAGGGGCCCGGGTTAGATTCCCGACTGGGTCGGGGATTTTCTCCGCTCAAGGACTGGCTGTTGTGTTGTCTTCATCATCATTTCTTCCCTATCCGGCGCGCAGGTCACCAGATACGGCGTCGAATATAATAATAATAATAATAATAATAATAATAAGACCTGCGCCAAGGCGGCCGGACCTGCCCAGTAAGGGGCCTCCCGGTCAACGACGCCAAACGCTCATTTACATTTCCATATCAGAGAACTTATCACTGATGCCCTTTCGCCCTCAATGTTAATGCCATTCGTGAACATTTCTTTTATTTCCGACATTACTTCTTCGATGTATAGATAGACGGACAGAAGTCTACCTATTCTGATCCGAGCGTTATTTATGTTCCACTCTTATTTGTTCCTTTTGATCTGAATGTTATGCATCCCAAATAAATAGGAAAAAAATTACAATAAGGTCTCAAATTCTGTTAGTTGACGAGCTGAAGTCAGCTCTGGGAGAACAACAAGAGCATTCTGTGGAGAGAGCATGCGGATGTGAGTGGGCGCACGCGCGCTACGGCAACGGCAAGGCACACGTCGCGGCGACAGTTCAGATGCTGTGCAAAGATTAACGCCGGAGAGAGCAGGCGAGGGGGAAAGTTAGCGCCCTCCTGTCAAAACCAACACGCTTCCTTCGTTAATAGTCAGCCTCCGTGAGACAAAGCGCGGTTCCAGAATTGCAGCGTGAAAGGCGAAAGGACAGGGGCGCGAGACAGAGACAAAGGTGAACTGCGGACAGCTACTGCGGGTTTGCTGATTCGTGATGGGAAATCACGCCTGCACTGCAATCAATAGGAAAGATTCCGCAGTGGCGGGAGAAAGGAGCCTTTCTCTCGCTCATTAATTCAATCCATCGGCATCAGCAGTAGAAGCCATATGACAACAATGCTGCATAAAGGCCTCCCTAAGCTATTACATCCAGTACAGGTTTCAGCTATAGCCATCCACGACCCTCCTGCATCTTGTCCAATGTCGTCTATCTAACCAGCTCCCATTACGCCCTCATCATGGTCTTTATCTCGGGACCAGACAAACAATTTGTTTGATCCCTCTACTATTCGTTCGTCTGGCTATCTGTCCTACCCACCCCCTTTTCATTCACATTATACTCATAGCCACGCCTTCCCCTCGCGTTTCTGCTCCGAACCATCTGCTTTTCTGTTTTTGTTTTTTCTCTCCCTCAGTAATTCCCAATATGCATCTCTCCGCTGCTCGCTGAACAACAGGTATTTTAAGTTCAGTTCTCATCACTACATCTAAAAATTGGTATTACACACTGATGGTAAATTTTCAGACACATCAAAAGCTTTGTTTCGAAATCCTTTGGTTTTTAGATTACTAAAAACACTCCACGATATTTTCACCCCTCCATTTACTTATTGTTCTATTCATATGGTCATTAACTTCATTTGCATCAAATACAAAATGTGGTAACCTGGTTTCATGACTTCCTTGTTAATTTGTACTATGTTATGTTGGTCATACATTTTAATATTATTAAGAAGTATATTTGGATTCTGCGACAATGCATTGACGTTAACTCTTTGTGACACGAAAATTTGGGCCACATGCTGACTCCAACCCAGATTTCCTGCTTATTGAGAGAGATTGCATTATACACTTGGGCTATCCGAGCAGAATTCCAGGAGCGACCAAAACTCCCATGTATCACGTAGACACAATCCTAGTGTTCGCACAATGCGTGGTTGCCGCACAGGGAGACAAATATTGTGTCGTCATTTTAGTCCTTCAAGGCATGGATATATCACTGATGGTTACAATGTATGTGTTTATTGTGTATTGTGAAGGTATGACATTGTGTAAACACAGACATGATGTACCCATCCTTCGTCAGGCTAAATTGACGGTATAGTATTTGGCTCCATGTGTGGGAATCACGAATTATATATTTGGATTCTGCGACAATGCATTGACGCTAACTCCATGTGTGGGAATCACGAATAATTCGAGCATAATGGTTGTGGAAGTTTGGATCGGTATTGGAGACGTGCTCGAATAGCCGAAGCGGTTAATACGACAGCTTACGATAAGCGGGAAATCCGGGTTCGAGTCCAGGCCCGGTCCAAATTTTCATGTGCTGCATACTGCTGACGTCACTGCATAGTCGCAGAATGCGAATATACTTCGTAATGTTTACCACAGCTATAGTTGTCAATAACAGTGTCTGTTCCTTCTGGCGTACACCGTATTGTGAAGATATAGAAAGTGTAAAACACAGACATTGTAAGTATAAAATTTTAGTACTATTCTAATTTATTTTCAGCCCCAACTTCAATTTTTCCATTTTTTTCATTTGTTGGTGATGTTCATGTGCACTAGGTTGTACACTGTGTACTATTCTACCCTTTTTCTCAAACAGCGCAGTAGCACGCAATCTAGCACCCAGTCACAGCCTTATATCTACAGACTTTGTAAACTTGAAACATCTTCGTGACGCCACAATTTTCACTACAGTGGCCAAATAACCAACGCAAACGGCTACAGAATACGGTTTACGGGTTTCGTCGGCGCCTTTTACCAGTGCTAGTGAGTTCGAAACTTCGAACGCCCTAGGTGCACAGCCGTACATGTTAAATCATTTACACTCTGTTTGCAAGTACTTCTGTTTGTGAGATCGTCTTCGCCATACACATGTAAAATGGACGTCCTAATACTAAGTAAAGTACAGGTACGAATTTATTTAGCATAAAATATCAATACAATACTTTCATCAACGGACAATCTATAATCCACCATCGTGATTTCTGTTATATCACTTTTAATTACTCTTTCCATAGATATTTTTTAAGTATGCTCAATAATTTTAGACTTTAGTTCCCAACAAGGCCATTCATCAGAATTCCTGCATATTTAAAAATATTGTTAATCTTGTGTATTAAGACACTCTAGTTAGAATTACTACAGGAATTATGGAAAGTATCAGAAAAGCCATTCAAAAAAATGTTATAAATGCTCTTTGCTCCATTAACGTGAACTAACAGCTACCCTTTCATAACGTCACAGGGACGAAATTCTAAAAACTGATTAACATACACCAAAAACTGCTGCAAACACAGCTCTTATGCACCCTGGATCCCAAACGCTTATTAACTTTTACGAAAAGAATTGCATAGTCTCGTATTTTAATGCACAGAGAAGATTAATCGAGACAAATTTCTGCAATGAAACCCTAAGAACACTTAACAAACCACGCACTAATCGCCAGATGAGAGTTGCGAGAATATCACTGACGAAACAGAGTGTCCTCGACATTTCTTGCCCATACAGATGTAATAATTGGAAACTCACTTTGTGCAACTGCCGTCACCAATCACAATGCCAACAGCCAATTTCGTAAAGCGGGGCTGAGCGTCTCTCCTTGCTGTACAACTGACCCACTCCTCGCCACAGAGTTAGCCGACAGAAAATAGAAGCAGCGAATAGTATCGCGTCTTACACATGTCAGCTGTGACAACCGTGTAGTTTAACTGCAATGTCAGTACAGGGTATCGTGGAGAACAAATCAGAACGACGGTAGACTATGGATATATTCTGTAGTGCAATTCTCATCTACAATACCACAATAAACTGCTCAAGTTTCAATATAGGAGTTTTCGAACTTGCCTTGGTGCAGCTAGACTAACGCCTACAGATGATCTGTTGGTAGAAGCAGGAGAAATACCTCTTTCGATTAGAAGAAAGATTGACAAGCAAATACACAATGGGGAAAGTAAGTTTAAAACGTCACCCGGTAATCACGAGATACAAAGCGCTGAAGGGAATACTGGGTGATTCCACATTACTACGACAGATTTTTAACACGGGAATTGTTGTCACATGTAGTAAGAACTTGATTGATTCTAACGTAAAGAAGCCTGATTGCAACCTCCACCTGTAATTTAACTGGATCATACGGAGAAGTCACGAAGTAACTTCAGAATCAGATGCTACATGTAACTTTCACAACACTGGAGGGATACAATATATATTTATACCGATGGGTCCAAAGATAAAATAGAAAATGCTGTATATGCACTTACTACTGCTCCATAACGGTCAATCAGGAAAGTTCGCATTTCCTAAGGAAATTTTCATTTACAAGGCGGAAACTACTGCCATATTGAAGGCAACGCAGTCTGCTTCTATTCTAGCACGCGAAATAATCTTGATATTTTCAGATACAAGACGTGTACTCTTAAAGGTTAAACAGCAAAATTGGTCCAAACTTACCAATAAAAACGTGGTGGTTATATGGTATCAGTACGTAAGCTCACACACACACAAAAAATAAAGATAATAAATACATTTGTTTGCATGGATCAAGTCACATGTAGGAATATATACGCAAGAGTGAGTACTACAGTACATCCGGGAGGCTACTAAACACCTAGGAAGCGTTTACACATCTGTTGGAATGTGTACGGACCTGGGAGGAAACCTGGGAGACGTCAAATAAATACAGAGGGCGACATTGCGTCTCAGCCTAACCAGACAGTCCGCAGTGGTCTGGTATTACAACTCAGCAGCATCATCATATCAAGCCACGACATCAATTATTTGTATGAGGTTTAATCACGGCAGATTCCCCGCCAACAGCCCCACTGTTTGAACTTACGCGATACTGAGATTTGCGACTACAGCGACCAGGGAATGGGAGAGTTAACCCGTTTTCTGTCTGAATGCATAAAGTGACAGGCAGACAGAATCTGTGCACGAACTTTAAGAAAAAAACAGTAAATACCTTTCTCTGTTAATATTCGCTGTCTTCTAGTGCCCAACAATACAAACGTCAACATTTATTTACTGAACTATTTCAGAAACTGGTGCAAAAATCTAAATTCAAAATTTATGTTCTTTAATACTAAGAACTTTTTAAGAAGTTTCTTTCAATGTTAAACCAATCATTTTTCATAACTACTTATAATATGATTATTACAGACGTCTTGTGCTATTTGCATAGTATCTCGGACTATTTTTAATCCTTGTAAATTAAATGCTCGAGCAAGTTTGTTGTCGATACCTTTTATAGTTTCAATTTTTATTATGTAACGTGAGGACTGTGTAGTGCAGCTACACCTAAGACCAAAAACATAATAAATAAATACTGTACCAATATGCGAGGCAGGCGTCACTAACTGTGGTGCAGACACACTACCAGCGAGAGGTAATGACATCATTTGATATTCATTACTCAATTTACATGCTACGAATTTGAATCGCAGGGACCAGTAAGCAAATTAGTGGCCAGTGTTCTGTTCTAAAACGTTAATATATTCAGAATGTTAAGGACAGTTACAACACTAACGTCCTGGAGTCTCCTCTGTCAATTTGCGACGTAGTGGTATGAGATTATACTCTCGTCTTGCTTGGGCATACAGTTAACACATAGACAGTAATACACCAAAGGAAGCTTACTGAAGACATGCACGCTACAGTTACATAGCAACTATCAGAAATACCTCTCTCAGGACGACACTCGGTCTGGTAACTCCGACTAGGGCCTTGCCCAAAGCGGTGAAGGGATGGAGGGGGAGGGGGAGGGGGAGGGAGAGAACGTCAACTAATACCGGAGTCTCTGTCTAATACTGCCTGACACGTCAGTTAAGCACCTAGTGATGACAACCGTAAACCCCAGATGAAAATTGACACACAAAAAAGCTATCGGAGAACGCATGTCAAAAACTATTACTATAATGAGGACCGAGAAAAAATTTCGGTTTGCCCATAAAAGTGGATTCTTCTCTACACAAAAATTTTTGTGTGTACGTGTAGCAATTCACATGAGTGATCATTGTCCGAGATGCGGAACATCGGTAGAAAGGAGTGTTGTAAAACCAGAGACTTTAAAAAGACATGCACAAAACAAAATTGCTCTGAGCACTATGGGACTTAACACCTGGGGTCATCAGTCCCCTAGAACTTAGAACTACTTAAACCTAACCAACCTAAGGACATCACACACATCAATGCCCGAGGCAGGATTCGAACCTGCGACTGTAGCGGTCACGCGGTTCCAGACTGAAGCGCCTAGAACCGCATGGCGACACCAGCCGGCTGCACAAAACAGACCAGCAAAAAATTCAAAAAAGACATGCACGAAACAGACAAGCATAAAATTCAATCATTTGCAGTTTGTGTAAATCAGATATAAACAGAGAACAAGTACATGGCGTTGATATTCTCCAGAGTAAATTCTATGAGGTACGTATGTACTGTAATAATATTTTACAATAATCTCAAGATTGTCCCCTCAGGTACGGGAATAAATAGATGTTTTCACGAACGCAACATCGATACGGCTGACCATCCCGTGTCGTAATAAGCAGCGAGTGCTCAGTCTGGCTTGCTATTGCCAAACTCGACAGAGTGTAGAGCGAGTATTGAGGTCCCGGAGCACTCTGCGAGTTGCTCTTACGACAGACGATGGTTAGGAGTAGACAAGGCTCCACAGAAGGGATTTCGAACACGGTAAAAAAAAATGCAGGTATTTGTTAGAATCCCGTACGTGCTCTGCGCCGGTGGAGCCTTAGGGAAACAAATTCGTGGAAAATGGTAGCGCTCACGTTGCACTGCGGACCAGTCAGTCATACAAGCGAAGGTCGAGATGGAGCGCACTACTTCACATTGTCTAACAAGTTCTGTCATCATCTTGAATTACATGTTACTTTTCTCTTATTCAGGAACTGCAGTACTGAATCACATAGCCGAACTGCAAAGCCATAAAAACAGTGCTCTGGCGACACACAGTCAGGGCATATGACGATAATAAGCGAGCTGGTACAGTGAGTGGACCCGGTTCATTTACTAAACAAACAGAGGCTTAACTATAAATAGCGTACTATCTTAATAAATGCATGGTAGTTCCTACAAAAAGCTGCGAGCGGGATTCAGCTAGGGCGGTGGTCGTCAAACTTCTTTGCTCAGGAGGCAGTACTAACATTCTGGGCAGTCATCTAGGGCCCCATATGTACCGCTCTTATAATTAATTGATAACGTACATAAATTAATATGCTATGATGCCCCAACAGACTAGCTACAGAACGAGCGCGATGAGTTTATCACCGACCCCCTCCCCCTAAGTACTGATCATTAAAATTCGGCACCATTCGCAATACTTCGTGTCGGGTGTTCTCTGTTTCAGATTTCTGTCACCCTCAGCAACCCGAAAATTGTGACCCTTAGTTGCCTGACAATGTTTTGTTGTGCTGTCTGCGTGAGCGAAAGATTAATTGATCAATAACAGTAATTCTACTTATTCGAAATGGAATATGCGATACGATGTCTTTTTCTTCTACTCATTGCGTTATATTACAAAAGACTTAAATTAATTTCGTACTCATTGCTAGAAATAAGTACCGCACTTGAAGATAAACGCCTCTACAATGCGGATTCGCCAATCCGTTTTACTTCTGTCACTATTTACAGTATCGCAGGTGATCGGTACGAGTCGGGCACGCTCTTGACTTGTCAGTTTCGAAGACAAGCTTAAAACACTCCCCCTTCGCCGGCCGGTGTGGCCGAGCGGTTCTAGGCGCTTCAGTCCGGAACCGCGCTGCTGCTACGTCGCAGGTTCGAATCCTGCCTCGGGCATGGATGTGTGTGATGTCCTTAGGTTAGTTAGGTTTAAGTAGTTCTAAGTTCTAGGGAACTCATGACCTCAGATGTTAAGTCCCATAGTGCTCAGAGCCATTTGAACCAACTCCCCCTTCGACACCCTCTAACACGGCAGTGGCCGCGGCACTTCCCCTTCTGTCCTTGAAGTAACCGGCCTACTTAACTTTACCGAATTCATCAACGTCAGTTAAACTGAAGCACATGTTACATATTACTGTCTCCGTAAGAATTTTCGTTCGTTACTAAGCAAGAAAAACTACACTCTTAAGAAGCTCTTAAAACGTCAGTTGAGGATTTCGGACCCGGTAGTCAGTTGCTGATGCATATTATTATATACCGCTGAGAATCTGGGGCCGCACAAATACTTCATTCCGGCCGCATGTGGCCCGCAGTTTGATGACCACTGAGCAAGGTGATTTCAACTCTTGATAGTTATCATCGAACCTAATGACCTCACAGCAGGCAGATCATTACAGAAAAAGAGGTATCCGACGATAAATGTATAACTTAACATTTTCAGGCCGATCTTCGCTTGGTGAGATTTTAGATATGTCTGCTATGCTGAGCGCCATCATTCTCCTCTCTTCTTTTTCCCTAATGTTCTGGCGTTGCTGATCGCGTACACGGCTTTAAAAATGACCAACAGCGACACTGTTCTTCCGCGTTCCATTTCCCTTCTATGCAGCCAAGTACACTGCTAATCACAGTCTGATTAGCATCTCCTTTCAGAGAGCCCCAGTACCTAAGTAACAGCACTCCATTGCAGTAGATTTAGTTGAGGCGATCCAGACCAAGCATTTCAAGTTGTTATAGAAACGCAACTCCAGCAGAGAATCACATATTTCAGAGTTAACTAGCATTATGGTTCACCCTCATAATTAAGCTGGAGATGAGTGAAAACACCTGTTCCAGTTTCTCGGACTTCCTCATTAGAAACAAATATACGGCCACTCAAACCCAGAGACGAAAAAATCGCAAAGCAGAAGATCAAAGCTGCGGAGCAGTACAATGAGAGGAAAAAAGAATTATTTGCGCGCGGACAAGAACGTCCTCGCTGTACGCCGTTCACAGAACGTGGGCGGCAACGCAAGCCGCTCGCGCCCTGCGTGTAATGGAAGGCGGTTATGCTCGGTCGTTACCACAGCGGCCGGCGGGTCACGCCGACGCTGACGCCGCACGCAGTGCTCAGTATGCGCCGGCAGTCTGGCGAGTTGCTCACTGCTCGCCCGCCGCTAAGCGTGTCAGGGTCTGGGGCAGCCCGCGCACTCTTGGCACATCCCGCGCCTGAACGCCGAGGAACGCCACCCGCCTAACACCTGTGTCACGAGCTGCGCAAGCTCTGCAGCCGTCTGTAGCCAGGGGTCGCATTCACGTCCATCAGTGCAGTATTTGCGCTCAATACCAATACAGACGAATGGAAAAACTGGTAGAAGCCGGCCTCGGGGAAGATCAGTTTGGATTCCGTAGAAATGTTGGAACACGTGAGGCAATACTGACCCTACGACTTAGAAAATAGATTAAGGAAAGGCAATCCTACGTTTCTAGCATTTGTAGACTTAGAGAAACCGTTTGACAATGTTGACTGGAATACTCTCTTTCAAATTCTGAAGGTGGCAGGGGTAAAATACAGGGAGCGAAAGGCTATTTACAATTTGTACAGAAACCAGATGGCAGTTATAGGAGTCGAGGGACATGAAAGGGAAGCAGTGGTTGGGAAGGGAGTGAGACAGGGTTGTAGCCTGACCCCGATGTTATTCAATCTTTATATTGAGCAAGCAGTGAAGGAAACAAAAGAAAAATTCGGAGTAGGTATTAAAATCCATGGAGAAGTAATAAAAACTTTGAGGTTTGCCGATGACATTGTAATTCTGTCAGAGACAGCAAAGGGCTTGGAAGAGCAGTTGAACGCAATGGATAGTGTCTTGAAAGGAGGATATAAGATAATCAACAGAAGCAAAACGAGAATAATGGAATGTAGTCGAGTTAACTCGGGTAATGCTGAGGGAATTAGATTAGGAAATGAGACACTTAAAGTAGTAAAGGAGTTTTGCTATTTGGGGAGCAAAATAACTGATGATGGTCGAAGTAGAGAGGATATAAAATGTAAACTAGCAATGGCAAGGAAAGCGTTTCTGAAGAAGAGAAATTTGTTAACATCGAGTATTGATTTAAATGTCTGGAAGTCGTTTCTGAAAGTATTTGTATAGAGTGTAGCCATGTATGGAAGTGAAACTTAAAGTACACTACTGGCCATTAAAATTGCTACACCAAGAAGAAATGCAGATGATAAACGAGTATTCATTGGAGCAATATATTATATTAGAACTGACATGTGATCACATTTTCACGCAGTTTAGGTGCATGGATCCTGAGAAATCAGTACCCAGAACAACCACCTCTAGCCGTAATAACGGCGTTGATACACCTGGGCATTGAGTCAAACAGAACTTGGATGGCGTGTACAGGTACAGCTGCCCATGCAGCTTCAACACGATACCACAGTTCATCACGAGTAGTGACTGGCGTATTATGACGAGCGAGATGCTCGGCCACCATTGACCAGACGTTTTCATTTGGTGAGAGACCTGGAGAATGTGCTGGCCAGGGCAGCAGTCGAATATTTTCTGTATCCAGAAAGACCCGCACAGGACCTGCAACATGCGGTCGTGCATTATCCTGCTGAAATGTTGCGTTTCGCAAGGATCGAATGAAAGGTAACCCATCTGAAATGTAACATCCACTGTTCAAAGTGCCGTCAATGCGAACAAGAGGTGACCGAGACGTGTAACCAATGGCACCCTATACCATCACGCCGGGTGATACGCCAGTATGGGGATGACGAATACACGCCTCCAATGTGCGATGTCGCCAAACACGGATGCCACCATCATGATGCTGTAAACAGAACCTGGATTCATCCGAAAAAATGACGTTTTGCCATTCATGCACCCAGGTTCGTCGTTGAGTACACAATCGCAGGCGCTCCTGTCTGTGATGCAGCGTCAAGCGTAACCGCAGCCATGGTCTCCGAGCTGATACTCCATGCTGATGCAAACGTCGAACTGTTCGTGCAGATGGTTGTTGTCTTGCAAATGTCCCCATCTGTTGACTCAGGGATCGAGACGTGGCTGCACGATCCGTTACAGCCATGCGGATAAGATGCCTGTCATCTCGAATGCCAGTGATACGAGGCCGTAGGGATCCACCACGGCGTTCCGTATTACCCTCCCGAAACCACCGATTCCACATTCTGCTAACAGTCATTGGATCTCGACCAACGCGAGCAGCAATGTCGCGATACGATAAACCGCAATCGCGATAGGCTACAAACCGACCTTTATCAAAGTCGGAAACGTGATGGTACGCATTTCTCCTCCTTACACGAGGCATCACAACAATGTTTTACCAGGCAACGCCTGGTCAACTGCTGTTTGTGTATTAGAAACGTTCCTCGTGTCAGCACGTTGTAGGTGTCGCCACCGCCGCCAAACTTGTGTGCATGCTCTGAAAAGCTAATCATTTGCATATTACATAATCTTCTTCTTGTCGGTTAAATTTCGCGTCTGTAGCACGTCATCTTCGTGGTGCAGCAATTTTAATGGCCAGTAGTGTAGTAAAGGAGTTTTGCTATTTGGGGAGCAAAATAACTGATGATGGTCGAAGTAGAGAGGATATAAAATGTAGATTGGAAATGGCAAGAAAAGCGTTTCTGAAGAAGAGAAATTTGTTAACATCGAATATAGATTTAAGTGTCAGAAAGTTGTTTCTGAAAGTATTTGTACGGAGTGTAGCCATGTATGGAAGTGAAACAGGGACGATAAATAGTTTAAACAGAAGAGGATAGAAGCTTTCGAAATGTGGTGCTACAGAAGAATGCTGAAGATTAAATGGGTAGATCACATAACTCATGACGAGGTATTGAACAGAATTGGAGAGAAGAGAAATTTGTGGCACAACTTGACTAGAAGAAGGGATCGGTTGGTAGGGCATATTCTGGGGCATCAAGGGATCACCAATTTAGTATTGGAGGGCAGCGTGGAGCGTAAAAATCGTAGACGGAGACCAAGTGATGAATACACTAAAAAGATTCAGAAGGATGTAGGTTGCAGTAGGTACTGGGAGATAAAGAACGTTGCACAGGATGGAGTAGCATGGGGAGCTGCATCAAACCAGTCTCTGGACTGAAGACAAAAACAACCAATACCGGTACCTAAAACTGTACCGATATCTCGGTACAATGATGTGGTTGCGGTGGTGGTTGTATTCTTCAGTACTAAACTGATTTGATGCAACTTTCCACGCTGGTCTGATCTGTACAACCCCCTAAATCCCCCTATAAGTGCTGCAACCTAAGTACATTTAAACTTGCTACTTAAGCCAAGCCTCTGTCTTTTTAGTTCTCTCCCTCCGAAATAAAAATTTAAAAACATCAGTCTTCCTACTTTTCTCACATACCTCGTATCTCTAAGCATTATAAGCACTCCGTGCCATATCAACTTGTAACAAGCGGTTACTCAGTTATGTACTGAAACGACTGCTACAGCATCTTAGCAAAAAAGACTGTCATCTGTCTGATGCAGCGCATTAACAGAAGAAACTGTCCCGTGGCCACTGTATGAAGGCAGCGTGAACAATTTCAGAGTCTATTTCCATGCACTGGACAGCCTACGATAGATAAAGCGTCTTGCACAGTGTTATTCCTAAAACATTATTGGCTACTACGCCCTTAATACAATTGCCCTTATATCCCTAATTTTCAACTGACCAATGGAAATACATCCTCTATGCGAGGGTTTGGACGTTCAGAAGTGTATTATGCGTGTTCTGAATCTTTTCTTCAGTTGATTACATTTTCTATATTGAATCGAGCGCACTGGAAGTCTCAACAGAAAAGTAGTGAAATTTCAGCCGTTCAAGTGCTTTTTGGACACCATAAAATTCTTTGATTTATGTTACGCATTACGTCATCTCCCGAAAAACAAAGAAGCTGTGTACAAGATTCATATCCGTCAATTTATACAGCAATATAACAGCAGGGGCGTCTGGATATGCAATAATGGTTCAATCATAAGCGGTTTCTGATAGCATCGAAGTAGTTTTATGGCTGCCTGGGCATTTACCTATAAAGACTGGGACAAGCGTTTCCTCTCTGGTTCATGGGGTGCCTTATCACAAACCCGCCTTTTCCAACGTTGTATAGTCAAACTGCTTCTATCTGAAACACCCGAGGGCATCTGAAATATAACGACGGACTTTCAGTCGAATGGGGATTCCGATAATACCCGCATATTGACTGTTATCAAAGGGGACAGTTTTCTCAACATGGTACTGACCTTTCTCACTGTATTACGTATTAGTGTGACACCACGTTCACAAAATATACCTCTAGTTACTTTTCTTTCTGAAGGTTTGCTTCATGTACATCCACTATATAATGACACTTGATAATAACTCGACTGAAGCTTTGTGATGCGTGCATCTTGGCTTCAATTGCGTAGTATCCACGCTTCTTTCTTTCATTATTTGATGAGCTGTTGTAGCCTCGACAAGAAGGTCGTAATTTCTTGGACCCTAACTGATTTCATGGTACGAAACAAAATACGTAACACATTTGTTTCTTAGAAGGGGGAGACACTTTGACATTTTATAGTTTCAAGTACGTTGTATTATAATCACTAACGGCTAATCAGGACTGGCTACTGAGATCCTTTGGGTGTCTCTACAACCCAATGGCACACCCCCGCTGCAAGTGTTTTGCTGAGAGAGAGAGAGAGAGAGAGAGAGAGAGAGAGAGAGTCAGCCTTGATATTCGTCCGAATTCGGCCGGTCCAGAATTCTTTGCACGTATACCAAATTGTGCAGACATTACCCATTGCAAAGTTTCACCTGATGTTCCAAATAGTCCCAGACCTTTCTAGTGGATTAAGATCAGGCACTTTAACGATTCATTTTAGGTACAGTAAGGCGCCCACGTGTTCCTCAAAACAGAAACATGTATGTGCAACCATGTGAACACGCCTGTCATCATCTTGGTAGACTTACCATGAAGATGCAGGAATGACACATGGTATCGAAGAATACTGAAATTAACATACTTGTTCTGTGTGTGAGAGAAAAGTAATGAGTCTGACAACACAACGAGCGATCTGGTAACGCTGTGTTTGTTCTACTTGTGTAGACCGGTGTGTTCATCTCTTACAGATGCTCAGTCCGAGTTTCAGCTCCGTACAGCTACCACATGATTTTTGACAGCGCCATCAGTGAAGTTGTGTTTTTTTTTTCTTGTGTGTTACGAAAATGGAACACCGGAATTTAGAGCAACGTTATGCCATGAAGTTTTGTGTTAAACTAGGGGAATCCACGAATGTGACATTTGGAAAGTTGAAACAGGCATATGGGGAACAGTCCTTATCAAGAGCACAAGCTTTCTGCTGGCACAAATCACAAATCATTTTTTGAAGTCTGAGATCACTTTAAAGATGAATCTCGCTCGGGGGACCTTGAGCTTCAAAAACCGACGAAAACATTGAATGTGTGCGTGCTCTTTTGAGATCAGACCGACTTTTAACACTTTCACTGTACATAAAATCTTGACCGAAGTTCTGAACATGCAAAAGGTTTGTGCCAAAATGGCGCCGAAAAAGCTGCTAACTGATCAGAATGACAATCTAAGAAATGTGTGCATTGACATTCTTGAGAGGAAAGCTAACGACCACGAATTGTTCAGTCGTGTGATCACAAGCAATGAATTCTGGATTTGGGAACTATCTTGTGGCAAAGTGAGACGTGGCACACTGAGTCATCTTCTTGACCGAAAAAAAGTTCGAATGAGCAGATCAAAAAGGAAAACAATGCTGATTTGCTTTTTCGACAGTAGGAGTATCGTACATAATGAAGTTGTTCCTCCAGGATAACCTGTCAACCAAATGTTTTACAAACATAAACGGTCACATATTCTGCTGAATGGAATGAACAATGTAATGAGTACAGAATACGGACTGAGAGTAAATCGAAGAAAGACGACAGCAATGAGAAGTAGCAGAAACGGGAACAGCGAGAAACTTAACATAAGGATTGATAGTCACGTAGATGAAGTTAAGGAATTCTGTTACCTAGGCAGCAAAATAACAATGACGGACGGAGCAAAGAGGACACCAAAAGAAGACTAAAAATGACAAAAAGGGCATTCCTGGCCAAGAGAAGTCTACTAGTATCAAACATAGGCCTCATTTCGACGAAGAAATTTCTGAGAATGTACGTCTGGAGTATGGTAGTGACACATGGACTGTGGAAAAACCGGAACAGAAGAGAATCGAAGCATTTCACGTGTGGTGCTACAGACTAATGTTGAAAATTATGTGGACTGATAAGGTAAGGAATGAGGAGGTTCTGCGCAGAATCGGAGAGGAAAGAAATACGTGCAAACACAGATGCGGAGAAGGGACAGGATGACATGAGACAATGACTTCCATGGTACTAGACGGAGCCGAAGAGGGCAAAAAACTGTAGAGAAAGATAGAGATGGAATACATCCGGCAAATAATAGAGGAAGTAGGTTGCAAGTGCTACTGTGAAATGAAAAGGTTGACACAGGAGAGGAATTCGTGGCAAGCCGCATCAAACTAGAAGACTGACTGAAAGAACTAGGAACACCAACTCTGCCGGTGTATAACTGCCGAGGGAAACTACTTTAGGGTGTCAGTATCGTTGTTTGAAAAAAAAAAGAACCTTTGGTAGACAAAAAAAATCAGGCTCATTACATTTCCCACACACCTCGTATTCACGGTAACCTGAATAGATGAGACTAATTTCTGAGGATGGAAGGTAGGCTGACGGCTACGATGGAGACGCAAGAAATGCGCCATGGCCACGGGTATCTTGTCCAAGGAAGGACGACGTGGAAAAGTGTATCAGGAGGGGGAAACAGAGCGGAGGAACGGAAGACTGAAAAGAAGAAGGTTTGGATGTAGGCTGAGTGAAGTTAAGAGTCCTGAGGTTAGCGTGGAGCTGGTGGGCGGCACCTTGCTAACGGAGATTGATGCCAGAACGATGATGATGTTGAAGGATTCGTTGCAACAACTTCCATCTCTGTAATTCAGAGAAGGTTGTGTGGGTGGAAGGCTGCAGATGGCACACATTGTGAAGCAACCACTGAAGTCGAGCATTTTGTGCTTAGCAGCGTGTGGTCAACTCTGCTCTTGCCAGTCTTCGATTCCGACATCGTGCCCAGATATCTACATCTACATCTACATTTATACTCCGCAAGCCACCCAACGGTGTGTGGCGGAGGGCACTTTACGTGCCACTGTCATTACCTCCCTTTTCTGTTCCAATCGCGTATGGTTCGCGCGAAGAACGACTGTCTGAAAGCCTCCGTGCGCGGTCGAATCTCTCAAATTTTACATTCGTGATCTCCTCGGGAGGTATAAGTAGGGGGAAGCAATATATTCGATACCTCATCCAGAAACGCACCCTCTCGAAACCTGGCGAGCAAGCTACACCGCGATGCAAAGCGCTCTCTTGCAGAGTCTGCCACTTGAGTTTGCTAACCATCTCCGTAACGCTATCACGCTTACCGAATAACCCTGTGACGAAACGCGCCGCTCTTCTGTGGATCTTCTCTATCTCCTCTGTCAACCCTACCTGGTACGGATCCCACACTGATGAGCAATACTCAAGTATAGGTGGATCCAGTGTTTTGTAAGCCACCTCCTTTGTTGATGGGCTACATTTTCTAAGGGCTCTCCCAATGAATCTCAATCTGGTACCCGCCTTACCAACAATTAATTTTATATGATCATTCCACTTCAAATCGTTCCGTACGCATACTCCCAGATATTTTACAGAAGTAACTGCTACCAGTTTTTGTTCCGCTATCATATAATCATACAATAAAGGATCCTTCTTTCTATGTATTCGCAATACATTACATTTGTTTATGTTAAGGGTCAGAAGCCACTCCCTGCACCAAGTGTCTATCCGCTGCAGATCTTCCTGCATTTCGCTACAATTTTCTAATGCTGCAATTTCTCTGTATACTACAGCAACATCCGCGAAAAGCCGCATGGAACTTCCGACACTATCTACTAGGTCATTTATATATATTGTGAAAAGCAATGGTCCCATAACACTCCCCTGTGGCACGCCAGAGGTTACTTTAACGTCTGTAGACGTCTCTCCATTGATAACAACACGCTGTGATCTGTTTGCTAAAAACTCTTCAATCCAGCCACACAGCTGGTCTGATATTCCGTAGGCTCTTACTTTGTTTATCAGGCGACAGTGCGGAACTGTATCGAACACCTTCCGGAAGTCAAGGAAAATAGCATCTACCTGGGAGCCTGTATCTAGTATTTTCTGGGTCTCATGAACAAATAAAGCGAGTTGGGTCTCACACGATCGCTGTTTCCGGAATCCATGTTGATTCCTACAGAGTAGATTCTGGGTTTCCAAAAACGACATGATACGCGAGCAAGAAACATGTTCTAAAATTCTACAACATATCGACGTCAGAGATATAGGTCTATAGTTTTGCGCATCTGCTCGACGACCCTTCTTGAAGACTGGTACTACCTGTCCTCTTTTCCATTCATTTGGAACCTTCCGTTCCTCTAGAGACTTGCGGTACACGGCTGTTAGAAGGGGGGGCAAGTTCTTTCGCGTACTCTGTGTAGAATCGAATTGGTATCCCGTCAGGTCCAGTGGACTTTCCTCTGTTGAGTGATTTCAGTTTGTTTTCTATTCCTTGGACACTTATTTCGATGTCAGCCATTTTTTTGTTCGTGCGAGGATTTAGAGAAGGAACTGCAGTGCGGTCTTCCTCTGTGAAACAGCTTTGGAAAAAGGTGTTTAGTATTTCAGCTTTACGCGTGTCATCCTCTGTTTCAATGCCATCATCATCCCGGAGTGTCTGGATATGGGGGATACTCTACCCACAATCCTTTCCACCACTTCCAAAACGCACACACAATCCATGCAGTAACTTGAAGTAACTTAGTCCACCTTTCCGCAACATCCAGTCACAATCCCTTGTCATATGGGTCATACCCCGGCGGAAGACAAAGGTGCAAATCTTGGCTGATGTATCTACCCACCACATCCTACTTGAGTCCGCCACAGGTTCTCCCTGCCAGAGAGAGGGTCACCGGTGAAGGCGGTCATGTCAGAAACCAGACCTGTTGCAATTTATGCACTGCATTTTATGTAGTCATGACTGCGCCCCCCCCCCCCCCACACACACACACACACACACACACACAGAGAGAGAGAGAGAGAGAGAGAGAGAGAGAGAGAGAGAGAGAGAGAAAGAGATCAAACGCAGAAACAGGCCATGGTACCAGCCGGGCATCTGACGTTACGTGGCTGTTGCTTAATTTCCAACCAACTATTGCTATCGACTGCACCCAGAAGTTACGGCCCAAACCACTCCGTAAATGAGGAATCGTTGGAGCGTACATAGCTTCACTGTGAGGCCGCCAGTCAAAATGCATTAAGTTCTATGTAAACTTGAGGTGAAAGTCGGTAAACGTAAATCTCAACAGCACACGCCAGGAAAATATGTGTATATCAGTACAATGTTAACTCGCGAACGCCCGCGTCAGCAACCATCTCTAGACCACAGAGATGGTTCGCCCCACAGAAAACAATAGAAACCATAAACATTCCTCTGGCTCCTTCCCTTCAGTTAATGCTTGCGTCTGCAACGGATCGTATACGCTTATTTTCGAGTAGACGGAGAGCACAGTTCGCAGAGTGGACTATTACCGCAAAATGTTTCCGGCAGCAGTTTCTTTGGAAAGAGAAAATATATGACAATGCGCCGCTACGCGGAAATCTGCTGCAGTGGGAGGGATGGAGGGAGGGAGACAGAGAGAGCGCTGTTTGCTTTCCATGCTCGTGTGCGGCATTAAGTGCCGTCTCACTATACGCAATCCTGAATCCATCCAGTCGTAAAAGAGTATAGGAGACGACGCCAAGGCAGCGGGACTGTCCAGCATGACAAAACAGTTCATCATACCCTGTTTTTTATTTATGGCCTTCTATTATTGCCGTTCCGTAAAGAATTGCACCGTGCGGCACTAAACCTACCAGAAAGTTTGATAAGGAGGCGGTGATAACGGTGAGGGTGTGTATATCATGAGCTGTGACAATTATGATATTTGTATATTACAGTATAGGCATTCGGATTTACTTAGAATTCCAACTGAGACTATGACTTTAGACCTTACAAAATTCCCTGAATTTATCTACGGATACTTGAGCTGATATCGGGACCGAGCCTGCGTAATAGCAGAACATACTTTACTGATTAGTGGTAATCAATATCAACTACAAACAGTTTCGCGTAATGGCACAAATTTTATAAATGGAAACGTTAACCTCATTTGTGTATTTTTGTCGCATATGCGATTAAGGACGTAGCATCTGCTAAGAATGAAAGACCAGACAGAAAATAAAGTCCACCTACACTCACGAACTTTCCGAAGTGTTTATTTACTCAAAAGAGGATACTTCGTCAGGAAAATTTCTGTACCAGAAACTATGAGAAATTACTGAAGATGACGATTTAAAATGAAAGAATTCATCTTTTGTTGAAATGTTAGCTTTGCAGTTCCACACTTACGGGACATGATCTGACGTGAAATACACGATGGCATTTTTATTTCACATGACATCGGTTGCAGCTAAGCGAAAAGAAGAATTAATTAGATATAACTTATCGGGAAACACACAACTCAAACTGAATGTCAGTACCGTGTTGCAGACTGAACGCAATTTCACTGACGTATCACTTCTGATACGTCTAGTCTAGGGGGTCTACACAGTTACGGAACGAAAAATCTTTGCTTTCAAAGAAATTGTGAGAAACACACAAGAAAGCAAGATTTTCAGTACTACTTGGACCTATTTGATGCTTTCGTCAGATAAAGACCAGAAATTCAGTTTATGTCTGAAGTGGTCTCGGTGTGTTCTAGGTTCAAGTAATTATTAATCCTGATCATGTCCCAACCGCTGCCGCTTATCTTGTGTGTTTGAAAATAGGCAGAAGGGGAACTTCGACAGTTCCAATCCACATGATCTTTCGCACTGTTTGGAATGAGTGTGTATCTTCATCAAGAACAGACAAATTTGGTTGATATTAATAAACACGCACATTACAGGCAGTTGGCGTTAAGACCCTGTAAGAATCGTTATAGGTCTTCACGCATCAAGTAATGGCTGTAGTCCGGCATTGTGATGAACCTGGTCCATGTATCCAGTTTCTCGTTGCTGTGGTGATTGCTTCACGGTGTGATTCTTTTGTTATGTTGGTGTCTATGGTTCTGAATAGACCAACTCACGGGAAACTATCTTAATGCTGGGCTTTACTCGAAAGACATTTGTCAAGATTAACCGGAAAACGCAATTCAGGACATTTATTTTTCTTTCCAATTTGGAATTTCCTGTTTTCTTCCCTCCCTAATTCCACACCTGACACAGATGTGCGGCACATACTCAGCCCGGAAATTGGTTCGAGAACAAAATATTTTGCTCATTACTTCACTCCTTCAAGCACATTATAAGCTGTACATTATATTCGGCTTATTTCAAAACGTCTAGTCGTATTCTATGCTTCTGAAATGGCACCAACATTTTCTCTACATCCAACATCTTGCACACAATGAGATAGACGCAAAAAGTGTACGTTTTAACTGTTGAAGGCATTTTCTACGCTCAAAATGTTTTCAGTACGAAAGTTAAGCCATAATACAGGAGGTCTCTCCGACGAAATTAGTATTAAAACAAGAATTTCAGTCAATTTATAACAACACCGCCAAAGAATGCTTCATAAGAAACGTTGCCTCTAGCGCCTCCTGTCCTTGCACTTGCCTTTTCTGTGGAGTACATCGAACAAACGTATCTGACAAGCCACCAAGACGAGAACGACTGGTGTAAAGTTTTATCGTTCCCGTCACACCAGAGACACGTGCTCACGATGTCCTTTCGCATCGTGATATTCCCACGGTGGGGCATCCCAACGGGGAAACTTTTGTAAGCATTGCTATTGATCGTCCCAAGTCGAACCAGTGCTCATTGTAAAACGTTGGTTCAGTGTCTGGCGACAGGTGAATGCGGCTACGAGTGAATGTTATTTTCAATATGCAGAATAATGACCTTACTTTTGATCTGTATGTGAAAACTGTACCGAGCGAAGTATCCCATGAAGACAAAGTTTTCCAGTAAGGCGTCGATAAACTGAGAAGAAACTTGCTCATTTTCGATGACACAGCAGCAATAATTATCTTGATATAGCCACATACGACGGTTTACAAAATCTTTTTTAAGGATTTAGACAAATAATATGGGAGAGAGAAGGTGATGCCAGTGCCAGACTAATACCAGCCCGCAAGATCAGTCAAACTCTTTAGCATGTGTACCATTCGCTATAAATCATTATATTCAACTGGAAATTGAGAACATTTTATTTCGATTTATTTACATTTATAAGAGAGCAGCGACATTTAACTCCCAACGCTTTCCGTGCGACATTCTGCGAAACAACGAGACTCCAACGAAAATATTGAGGAGGAGGAGGAGAGGTGAGGGCAGAAAAAACTGAATTCAATTCACATCGAACCAGTTGTTTAGGCTTAAAGAAAACAAGAACAACTTATCTAGGAAACACTGACAAATCGGCAGTGGCAGAACATCAGCCGAGACCAGGGAACCACGAAATTGGTTATCTCCGATATTATGGTTTTATCAAGATCCTATGAATATACTAGGATGTACAGGGATTGGAGAAAAATATGGAAACACCGCGGAAAATTTATGCTTCAGTATAAACGCGGATACTAGCCAAGCCTGGAGGTCGCACTGTTATATTACACCACGAACGACACCAGCGCTGTGTCCTCGATACGTTACATTATCCTTCGTTGTCAGGACAGTGTTCTGCGTAGTTGAGTGTGCATTATGTCGGAGCTAAGACATCAGTTAGAACATGGGCACCACTCTCACCAGATTTCGATACTGTTGGATCTTTATGGTCTACCTGAGCTTGCCACTATTTTGCAGGAAGCATGTTATAATATTCCATTGAAAACCAAACAAGACCTGTATTTAACAGAGACGAATGAAAGCTGATTTGAATGACAATGGTTTTCCTATGTCGTTTTAGACATGACGATGATGATGCTTTGTTTGTCGGGCGCTTAACTGCGCGGTCATCAGCGCCCGTACAAAGTTCCAATTTTTACGCAGTTCAATTTTTTTCACACTCCGATCTAGCCACTGTCACGAATGATGACGACGATAATGAGCACAACAGACACCCAACCCCGGGCAGAGAAAATCCTCAACCCGACCGGGAATCGAACCCGGAACCCCGTGATCCAGAGGCAGCAACCGCTAGCCACTAAAATACGAGCTGCGGACGTATTAGAGATGGTAATGAGCTCTGTTTTTGATGTTTACATATTTCTGTCCCTCTCCCGTACGGAGAAGACACAGAAACTCAAAAGCACAAAAACAGCTTTAATTGAAAAGGAGGATGATTCAAATTAGACAAGTAGTGGACCTTCGTGCTAAACACAGCAAACAACGCCAACTGTTTCCGAATTATATGCTCATAATACGTAGGCGCGCCCCCACGATCGCAGAAAGCGTCTGGGGCGTCATGATCCTATCATTGCATGGATACGTATAAACAGTTTGGTTATCTCAGCTTGTATAAGTTTGAAACTGCTAAGTCCTTGTAATCTCTGATGACGTCTTCAGCGTTAAAATACGAAACGTTAGGTACAGAAATATGCCTTGGACCAATGACTTAAGCCAATAATATTCAGCAAGGACGCAAATATCGGCCATGTAAGCGTTCACTGTGTAATAAAAGTGATGATAATCGACAGGGCAGTCAACATCTCTTGTAATGGTGGTCATCTCGAAGTTCAGCCGAGTTTGTATTACCATTTTCTCACAATGTTTCTACGACTGAACCATCCGTCACCCTTAGGTGCTGCGGATTGTGTAATTTCAGACAAGGAGAGCCTCGTCGAAGAATTACAATACCTAGGAATAGTGTTCGAAGGAATGGGCATCTAGATTGTTAAATTGAGCGGGCGTGCAGTCAAAATAAAGGATGCTGAGACAGAGAGAGAGAGAGGCCAAGAATAGCTTATTCGTCTTTTGCAGGCCCAGTATCCGGAAAGGTCTGTAAATTCCCACGGAAACCTGGCAGCCAGTATATTTCGTTTCTGGCAAAGCAGATACAAAATCTTATTTGTAACGTAAAATAGTGCAAGGTCTCTGGAAGACCGGTGTGTACCGGATTCCATGCGACTGTGGAAATTGTGGGGCAGACTGTTACATCAGTGACACAACCGACTAAAGTAACCAAGCAATCAGCTGCTGCCGAGCCCTGCCTCGAATATAATCATCAGATGAAATAAAAATGAGATTAGTATTGTGGCACAACGCCACAACGCAAGTGTAATTACGGCCTCTATAGAAATATGGCGTCGGCAAACCTAATACACAAAGGCTTGATGTCTGGCTCTTAATTTACACTGCAGTGACAAAAAACATGCGACAGGGCTATGCATATATACAGGTGGCGGTAGTATTGCGTGCACAAGGTATAAAAGGACAGGGCACTGCCGGAGCAGTCACTTATACTCGAGTGATTCATATCAAAAGGATCCCGACGTGATTATGGCGGCACGACGAGAATTAATAGACTTTGAACGCGGAATGGTCGTTGGAACTAGACACATGGAACATTCCATTTCGGAAATCGTTAGGGAAATCAATATTCCAAGATCCCCAGTGTCAAGAGCGGCCTAGAATACCAAATTTCAGACAATAACGCAGTGGCCACACGGCCTTCACTTAACGACCGCGAGCAGTGGCATTTGTGTAGAGCTGCCAGTGCTACCAGACAAGCAACGCTGTGTGAAATAACCGCAGAAATCAATGCGGGACGTACGATGAAGATATCAGTTGAGACAGTGCGGCGAAATTTGGCGTTATTGGGCTGGGTTATGGCAGCAGACGATCGACGCGAGTGCCTTTGCTAACAGCACGACATCGCCTGCAGTGCGTTTCCTGAGCTAATGACAATGTCGGTTGGACCCTAGACGATTGGAAAACCGTGCCCGGGTCAGACACGTCCTAACTGTAGTTGGTGAGATCTGATACTAGGGTTCGAGTACGTCGCAGACCCACGAAGCCGTGGACCCAAGCCGTCAACAAGGCCTTGTGCAAGCTGGTGATGTCTCCATAATGATGTGGGCTGTGTTTATAGGGAATGGTCTGGGTCTTCTGGATGCTCGATTACTTCGAGATCACTTACAACCATTCATGGACGTCATGTTCCCAAACAACGATGGAATTTTTATGGATGACAATGCGTCATGTCACCGACCACAATTGTTCGCGATTGGTTTGAAGAACATTCTGGACAATTCGAGCGTTTCGTTTGGCCACGCAGATCGCCTGACGCGAATCCTATCGAACATTCATAGCACACAATTGAAAAATCCTGCACCGGCAACATTTTCGCAATTATGGACGGCTACAGAGGCAGCATAGCTCAATATTTTTGCAGAGAACTTCCAACGACTTGTTGAGTGCTTGCTGAGTTTAGTTGCTGCACTGCGCCGGGCAAGAGGAGGTCCGACACGATACTACGGGGTATCCCATGACTTCTGTCACCTCAGTGCATTAAGATCTCGCCAACTATTATATTCACTATATCAAGGCTATGTTGAGAGAATGCGCCCTTCGTGGAATATCAATGCGGGCTCTGAAAAACAAAAGAGTATCAAATGGTGTAAGTAGACGTCAGAAGTCGAACTGACAATCAGGTGTTAACAGCGGCGCGATACCAACAATAGTGCAGTGTCTGGTTGGAGTTCAAGCAGCGAGTACACACACCAGCAAAAAGCACAACAACAGCAGCAGACACCTGAATATGACGACTGTGTCGGTAGTCGTAAATACGAAAAACTCGAGAGAGCGCCCAGAAGTCAGGTTTTCTCGATATTTTTGATTAATTAGGCGCCGCACAGCTTGTTGTTGTAGTGATATTCAAAAAATGGTTCAAATTGTTCAAATGCCTGTAAGCACTAGAGGACTTAACGTCTGAGGTCATCGGTCCCCTAGACTTAGAACTACGTAAACCTAACTAAACTAAGGACATCACGCACATCCATGCCCGAGGCAGGAATCGAACATGCGACCGTAGCAGCAGCGCGGTTCCGGACTGAAGCGTCTAGAACCGCTCGGCCACGCCGGTCTGCAGTGGTGGTATTCAGTCCACAGACTGGTTTGATGCAGCCCTCCATTCCGCACAGCATAACGATCCAAATATATGGAATAAACATCACTAAAATTACTTTGCCGCTTCTAGACAGTTTCATACACACGAAATTAGTGTTTGTAACACAAGCGGAAATTCAGAATTGTTATTCTGGTTAGGTTCCTAGCAGAGGTTGTTACCCATGGTCTTCACCCGACATATTACGAGTCATCAGGTATGTTCCTGTGTCGTGCGGATGATTGAGACGCGTGGTCATGTAGTTTGAAGGGAAGAGTGAGGTTTAAGACTAGTGCCGGCACCAGGATGCGAGCTTAAAGTTCCCATCTGATTGAGGCATCACCATCAACAGTGTCACATTTCCGATTTTCTCACGACACTGTGGAGAGGTTTAAAATTTAATCCAGGGCATTGACGGAAAGCCTGGCAGTCTGGAACTGTTCGCCATGACCTCCCCGCCCCTTACCAGCCAAATAATATCGATGAAAACGTCTACCGCCACCAAACTCTAGCACGTTACCTCAAGAGGTTTTTGCCTCCATAGCTGAGTGGCGGTTAGCGTGGTCGCTGTTTTAACTTGGTGGCCTTATGAGACCAACTGAGGAGCTATTAGACCGAGTAGTCGCGGTTCCAAAATCAAGAAACCCGACAACGACCGGGAGGGCGTGCGCTGATACCACGTCTGTCTGTACCGCGACCGACGACGCCACTAGCAGAGAATGCCACAGTGGGTCCGTCTACCTTTACCGACCTCAAAGTCGAGCGCCACTGCACAGGCGTACATTATCAGTCTAGGCTACAGAGATGGGTTTATGGCATTTAGTAAGACATAGTCCACAGAGATTTGGAATCCAATGTGCACGGTGAACAGTATTTCGGGAACCTTTCCTTCGTCCTGGAGTCACAGACGGGGAATTTCACGACTTCTGAAAAGAGTCGTGAGCTCGCTGAAAAACCTATCCCGATATTCACCCCGTGTGGTTCACTGAAACCATAAAACATATGTATCACGTTGCTTATTTGGTCGAAAATGCGAATTGTTTCTTCAACGAAACACTGTTTCCATGGAGGGGATGAGGAACTGAACACCAGCACCTCTGCTTCGCTGCTGCCCAATACCGGTTTACTCGTCTTCAGGTCAGTGCACAGGCCCTGGCTTCCTGCACACGGAGGGTCCACAGGCGTGATCCCAGCAACCTCGGTACAGGTTTCTCCACACGGAAGGAGGCGTCGCGCCGGGACAGCCACTCTTACCCTAATTGCCGCCGGCAGCCACACACTGGCGCATACAGGAAGCAAACAGGCGCTCTCACATGCTTTCAGGGCAGCAGAGTATCCACCAGTCAAGCAAGACGTCGCACCGACTCAAACTACATTCTCTGCATATTTTCGGTTGCAGGAAGCCAGTGGCTGTTCTGCATGAAATAGATTATAACAATATCGAACGTCAGTGGGTTTGTTTATAAATAACTTTCTGCTACCAGTCGTGATTTTCTTTTAATTACGTTTTACACGACACGTTTCGGGAAATGATTCCCATTTTTAGCATATATTTCTTTGTATACACCATTTTTTCGCAATGTTTTAGATGCGTGAAGTTCTGCTTTGTTTTGTTGAGTTAGTTTTCTTAAGGTCTATTTGTACTGAGTCACAAACATGCTAAATGGTTCAAATGGCTCTGAGCACTATAGTACTTAACATCGGAGGTCTTCAGTACTCTAGAACTTAGAACTACTTAAACCTAACTAACCTAAGGACATAACACACATCCATGCCCGAGGCAGCATTCGAACCTGCCACCGTAGAGGTCGCGCGGTTCCAGACTGAAGCGCCTAGAACCGCGCGGCCACACCGGCCGGCCAAACATGTTAAACATCACACAAAACTGTCACTGCACAGTACACATCGAGAATAACATTACATGTAAGTTAACCTCGGTGTGTACTCACATTAAATATGAGTTATTCTTACTTGACATGCAAGTTATTCTCGATGTGTACTGTGCACTGACAGTTGTGAGTGATGTTTAACCTATGTGAGAGACTGTACAAATGGACCATAAGAAAACTTAGTCAACAAAACAAAGCAGAATCTCACACATCTAAAACATTACGAAAAAGTGACATACACAAAGAAATATACACTTAAAAATGGCAATCGGGACCGATGACCGGAGCAGTCTGGTCCCTTTCATCCCCCAAACCAACCAAAAATGGCAATCATTTCCCGAAACGTGTCGTGTGAAACATAAATAAAAGAAAATTGTGACTGATAGCAGCAAGTTATTTATAAACAAATGCATTATTTTCACAGTCTTTCAAACACATTTATAAATGGCAAAATCAGAAATCTTTCGAAACTAATTTAATAATGAAAACTCGATAATGAGAACCTCAGAGGCAAAAATCGTATCTTTCACATAAATGACACTTTTATACAATTAAGTTTTCATTCCCAAACATGAAATCATTCCAGCTAGGACCCAAAGAACAATTATTGAAGACAAAACCGAAACATTACAACAGTCGTTTTATTACACAATATTTCAAACGCATCACCTAGTCCTTACCGCAGCAACGTGTCCCTATACAGTACAGTATTCACTGAAAAGCTCTCATAAGTTTGTTTCTGGAAATCAGATGCACGAGTGAATAGGTGCAGATTGTATAACTGCAATCCAGCGACCCTGCATGGTGTGGTATCTATTTCAAGTCAGTTGATCACTGCATGGAACACGAAGAAAGAGAGACAGGCGGATTATTTGACATCGACGCAACACACTAGTAAGGCGTCCACGTGTTTCAGTCCGCAGCAGGGCATATTACATTGCCGGTCTGTCCAAATCAGTAACTCGAAGGATGGATATATCAGACAGAAAATAACACATTTGACACTCATTTCCTGACTTTAGACCACGGTCCATGGGCTACATTCTGAAAATTTTTCTTGTTGAAAACACACAACAATGCCCTACCATCTACGTCACACAACTTAAGTCGACCTCAAAATATAGAATGATATAAAACACTGAATTTACATGCCTTGAAACGGGCAGTAGCTAATGGCGCGGATGAAACGATGTCTAATATCTGGACCGTCCTACGATCCCTAGTTACTGGGAAATAAATTTTTCTGTATTGATACGGCAATCCCAAAAAAAACAACAATGTTAAAAAGAAACGAGTTCCGTCGTTCAGCAAACCTACATGAGCAACTGGCAGTAATGCAATTTCAGACAAATATTTACACAGACCTGTAGCTGTAACCCTACACACGCGAAACGCCGTTGTTCAGGCAATACTGCCTTCAGCTTACTTAGATTATGCCATTTTTTCAGAGATTTTAATACGCTGCAATTTGGATCTTTGCTTTTCTCAACAATGTTCTGAGCGTTTAACTCATTTCAGCGTATGCTTTGTTACAGTGTGATAATCTCATTATGACAGTACTAACAAGTATCTACGAGTATACACTACTCTTAAGTGTTGCGACAAGGATGCAAAGCTTGTGGTGACATCCCGTATGTGTAGAATCAGACTTCACTTTCAATCGATCGCATCTGACACCACTCGACTTTAAACAACGAGTACATGAAAGTTAAACGGCAGAGGTTAATTACAACGAACAAACGTTCGCAATGTCTTCATGAGACGGCTATGGTAGATGTATTTTATCGTTAGCTATGCTACTAGCGAAGAATGTGTAACTGATCACGTGGAGGATTCCGATCAGTGCTAGTTCTGACTAGTTTCATACCGATTGTATTGAATGAAATGAAGTCTAAGAGTGAAGTCCCCGCCACTACAATGCCAACTCGAGTACCAAAGCGACAGTCAAATTTTTGATGTTGTAATCCGAGTACAGGAAAACTGTCAACTGTATCCTATAACCTTATGTCTTACGCCACTGCGGAATAGCTTTTCAAAACAGGCCATAAGTAGGTTTGCCACGTGTCCCGATTTTGTAGGGATCGTCCCTATTTCCCTACAATTGTTCCTTACCCCTACATGAGTATGACGGGACATTCAGTTCTCCACTTTTTTCGTTAATTTTACAGTTTTATATATATTTTTACTATAAAGCTTAATTTTTAAATTCATAGCCTTAAGTTTACCACCTTGTTATTCAAAGACATAGGAAAAAATACAAAAAACTGGGTTTAAAAGCCAATTATTTCGCCGCCTCTTTTTCATAATTGTTTTGAATAGGCAGTTGTATTTATGGAGTGACGCAGTGAACAAGTATTGACATGTTTCGTACTTTCGCTGTTACGTACACCAAAACATTATCAATATTACGATGATTTTAGGTTTTTTCGAAGTCCGATTCAACTTATCGGTAGATTAAGTGCAAATACAGACAGCAGTGGCTTTGAGTGTAGAGATGACAATTGTGATAGAATGAAAACCGAATGAAAAAAGTAAAAAGAAGCTCATTTCGTAATGATTAGAGGACAGATAGAACAACAGTTGGTTAATTAAAGGTGATGATGATGATGATACGGTAAAGTGTACAATGTCTCCTGCTTCCTTTTCAATAAAAAAAAAAAGTGGGGGGTCTTGGGGCCGTGAGAAAGCAGCTACCAAGAGAGAAACATGATCTTTCTCTTGTATCAACTTCCAAAAGTAAATCGACTGCTTATTTTTTTATTGTAAAACGTTATTCTACTGACCATGAAGTTTCAGCAGCCGAACTGTCACTTACATATCATAGAGTTCAGCATACCCATAGTTATGAGTCTCGGCACAAAACACAGTTTTAATATGCCGGGAAGTTTCATAACCATAGATATGTTCCTACTGACTTTCGTATTAAAGCTAGCAAGTACAATTCTCTAAAACTCGAAGATAAGTCCACAACTTCATTGTGGACGAAGCAATTTTAAGATGCTGGTACAAAATATGTTGGCTCCGCATTTGTTAGAAAATGTACGGTGGTTGTTGCCCGCTTTGAGCATTTACTACGACACTGGGAAGCCATTTGATTGTATTTTCTCTCTCAAGGGGGAAGAAGGCAGCAAACCTTTGATATGGACTTTCGTAAGAGGCGTGGACGAAGATGACTGTCACTGCCTTTTTTTATATGCAGTTCATAAATAACTATCTGTCTTCTGTTGCATCAAAAATTTTACAACCTGAAAATCGGAAAACGCAACCTACAGATCTTTATGATAAATTCTTGAAGAAAAGTCTTGACCAGAATTTGAAGAGATTGATCAAATTAGACCAGGACAAATTTAGGACAGATGCTGCCAAAACTATCTAAATAAGTGGTTTAGTTCAGGTTGGTTGGTTGGTTGGGGAAGGAGACCAGACAGCGTGGTCATCGGTCTCATCGTATTAGGGAAGGATGGGGAAGGAAGTCGGCCGTGCCCTTTCAGAGGAACCATCCCGGCATTTGCCTGGAGCGATTTAGGGAAATCGCGGTAAACCTAAATCAGGATGGCCGGACGCGGGATTGAACCGTCGTCCTCCCGAATGCGAGTCCAGTGTATAACCACTGCGCCACCTCGCTCGGTTTTAGTTCAGGAACGTCGCCTTTTGAGAAATTCGGTGTCCTTAGCATGAAAGACGAGATGACATAGTCTTATAAATACTGTAAATGATCACAACACAAAAGCCAACGTTGAAGAATTGAGCAATGGAGTCTCAGTATCACTGAAATGTTTAAAACTTCAGATTTATCACCACACCAAAAATGGGCCCATTTCTTTAGTATAACTGTATCCCCAAACTTACTTAATATAGAGACATGTTTGTTTTCTATATCTGTAAGCAACTCACGTATAACGAGTGTTTTCTCTCATAAAAAGCTTGTGGACTGATGAACGAAACAAACTTAAGATGCAAGCGAACTTATTGGTAACAAACTACAGGGTGGGGCAAGTAAAGGTGGCCGGAGAACAAAGTCCCAGGTTACAAAGAAACACAGCAGGGGAAAGAAAATCCAATACTAACCTCACTGTAATATATATGGAGAGTGACCACCATTCATCTCTTGGCACTTTTGGGCCCTGCTCAGCAATTTGCTGAAGGCGGATCGAAGCTGGACTGCTAGAATTGCTACAATCACATCCGAAATGTTCTGCTGCAGTTCCTGAAGATTATGAGGGTTGTTGCGATACATATTCGACATGAGGTCTCCCCACACAAAGTAATCGCACACTGACAAATAAAGTGACCTGGCTGGCCACCTAGGGCCGCGGCCAGACTGACCTCTGCTGATAACTCTGTCAGGTGTTAAGACTGTGCAAATGTGCTCCGAGGTGCTGCCGCAAATTCACGTCCAATCGTATCCACTCGTCCACACCACTTATTTGCCCCACTTTGTATAATGTGAACTGCTCAGAGTTCTCTCAGTTTGTTATCCACGACAAAATTCTACAGGACACTACATCAGCCTACAAGTACGTCTATAAAATTCATCTACAGCGATTTCGCCAGCATGTAAGGCAAACACCGTTAACTTTTAAATATTTAATGTTTCATGTATGGTATTTGTAATTTAGTAAGAACTGGACATTTACTATGTTAAGCGATATTTTGTGTTAATAGGGTCCCGACTTCTGACTTGCTAAATGTTGCAACCCTAATCATAACACTATGACTAATGACTGGAAACTGTACACACGATTCCTAGACCCAATGGCGCTTTATTCATATAGCACGTGCTACGGACCCAGTGTGGTCAGAGGCCAAGCAGCCAAACTGCCCAGTTTTTTTTTCGTGCGAAAACTACCAGGATGATGATGACGATGATGATGATGATGACGATGATGATGATTTGGGTTGAGGGGGCGCTCGACATCACGGTCATCAGCGCCCTGAAGAAAAATCAACACGAAATCTCACGGGTGGGAACGAAGGCTGTCCCCACATGCAAAGCAGTTTATAATGTACTAAAGTCTGCCGCCCTTCCCCACCAGTTTAGGGATGAGGCCCGATCGTTCACAAAATTTCACCACTCTGGTAACACTGGTATCAGTATCTGCGAGGACGGTGGGCAGATCTACAGCGAGACCAAGGGCTGCCCTATTATCAGTATACAAAAAACTAACAGAAGTTTTGCCTTCGAATAGGGGCGGTTTAGTGTTTAGGAGTCAATATGCACGGTTTTATAGAAATTCTAAAGCTCTGGAAATAACCTATCACTGATTTAAAATTGTGCATTTCCGAACGTTAGAAGAATACAGCTGTTATAATGATACTTATTAAAACACATTTACGTAAAGGCTCTCGTAGACGATCAAACAACGTCAAATTTTGCGTGTTGTTAAATTATTTGGAAGGTTGCTCCTATGTTTTACATGTCTGTCAGACAGACAGTGATTTACAGAGAAATTGTGGTTGATGACAGATCTGGCGAACAATTCTGACCGTTTAAGCAAGCGTTTGTCCAACGACACCTGGTTGCTTCCCGGGTTACAATCAAAACTCTGTGATATCCACCAATTAGAACAGATTTTGAAGATTTTTTTTTATAGTGTCAAAATACTTAGCGACAAGATACGCACCGCATGACAGCTGCTTCAAAAGTTGGTTGGCACGTCAGCGCGCTTGTTTGAGACCCCCATGGACAGCAAACAGTGAATATAACAAAGTAGTATAATCGTTCCTTAACAAAAATGGTTGGAGTCCTTCAACATATTGCGTTCCACTCTGGCCAGCTGTTAGTACGAACTTGCGATACAGTATTGTCGACTGACAAGGGGAAGGCCTCAGACACGGCCAACTGATTCGGCTCAAATTTGGCAGGTCACTTGTGTTCAGCCTAAAACGAAGGACTCTAAGATACTTTGGCTCAACCCCCCCCCCCCCCAACCCTGCCCCCCATCCCCCGTTTTTGTGAAAATCTCCCCTAAAGGTTAAGATGAGCAATCGACTCAAAATTGTCGGGATCGATAGATAAATGTAAATAGAGCAGTTTTCATCATCAGGTATGGGGTCCGCAAACGCATACTTTTCCAGAAATCGACGAAAGAAACTTTTACAACTGCTGCTTATGTACCCACAAGGTAAACGCTTTTAGCTGTGAGCGCCGATAGCGCAACGGGCAAAGTAACTGGCAGGGAAGCGGAGAATTCGGGTTCGAATCTCGAGGAAACTGTACGGTTTTCATTTTCTTAAACTGTAGTTTTTCGTATCAGAATTCGTAGGGATAGGGAGGTTAATAAGGTACGCAACTCGACACGGAATAATAATAGTAGTAACGTTGGCACACTAATTTCCCAAACGATGTGAATTTGTAAAGAATTGAACTTTCAAGCCTTGTCACATGAAAACAACTCCGAGTAAAAGTGCTGCTAATTCCTCACGAGGGACCACACACAGAAGTGTCTACAGCGAGGCACGGGACAGAATGTACGCGAGGACAGTTATGTTGTCTCGGTTGTCTCTTCGTCATATCATAATTGTGAACCTCGAAGTGAGAAGACATCCAGCACGAACCTTACAGAAGTCAATCGGAAAGAGTTGTTTTCCGTCATTAGGCTGCCGCGAACCTCGAAGGTACATGTAATGATATTTCATCGTTATAAAATATGTTTTGTGAAAGAATAAAGTGATCTTCCTTAAGTAACATATGACTTGTACTGTATGTAATTCGTAGTAATTAGCTGTTCTGTTTATCCCGTACTAAGTAGTTATTGTTTGTTGTGTCATACCTTTCAGTTGCATAATCAGAATAATGGAGGATGAACACCCTTGGACTAGTGCTGAAATATATAGTTGGGAGCCTGTCACAGGCGACAAGTGGGAAGTTACCGACGCTGTGTTTTGGTTTGTAGAAGTGTTGCAAGACAGATGTATTACCAATGCGCTACCGGAAACAGGATGTTCTGTTTCTCGGCGTTCCAGATTGATAGGAGCGGCTATCGTCGAACGATTTTTGGAGCTGACGAACGAAATGACTTTTGCTAATACTGAAGAACTATACTATGAAGGCGACGCAGAAGGTGATCCAGTGGAAGATATCACGATTAGTGAATCGCAAAATGATCATAACACTTTGGAAATGTCGATGTCGCAAGAAATCTGTGCTTCATCTGTTCCCAATGATGAGTATTACGAACCGGTTACTGAACGACTGAACTATGGTGCTATACCCCTTGAAGTAATCATCCAAACTGGAACCTACAAACACTGCAAAAGAATGGAGCAACAACACCCTGAAAAGGAAGAAGGTCCTAAAATTGTGGGAAAATGATATCGTTAAAGAAGGGACAAGATACGACAAATACCAGGAGATAAGTAAGTGGACAAACGACCTATTCGTCGAATCTCGTCGTCGTAACGAGAATGTAACTACGAGAATACTCCAGGAGTGGCCTGCAGGTGCAGCGGTTCAATATACGACCAACAACGATTTTACGTTTGCTGCATCGTTATCTTGGGCAAAGAATTTCAGATCAGAATATAAAACTCGTCAATGACATTTCACTAAATACGTCTCCCACGAGGCGGTAGAAAATATAGAAGGTATAAAGTGTCGGCTCTTTTCAGCACGCAAACGGCGTCACTTACGACCAGTTTCAATAGTAATCACGTGAACAACTACGATCAAACAGGATGCGAGTATCGGGTGAACATTAGACGCACCTTATCGCATAAAGGGAGAAAAACGAACCTTTGTCGCTGTTGGTAGTAAAAAAAAAATAAAAAAACTGACACATTCGTACACAGCGCAATATGCCATCACAGCCTCTGGAAAAGTGTTGCCTAAGGTTTCCCCGTGTTTACAAGAAACGAATATTACATTTGGTCCTCTGGTTATAGAAGAGGTCAATCGCTTAACCGACTCGTTGAAAAATGTTTACATTTCTTGCTCCAAATCCGGGAAATTGACAAATACGATTTACAGAACACTTCTTGAGAATGTTTTAAAGCTGTACGTTGCTGATAAGTTTCGTCTAATATTGGATTCCCGGGGTGTTTATTGATGACGAAGGTCAACCAACGTTCATGGTAAAAGTAAAACCGCCAAATTGGACACCTGTGTGCCAGCCGAGTGATGTATATTTCTACCGCCAGGTTAAAAACTTTATTTCGAGGCTTCAGAATTCCAGTGTGCTTCTGGAAACCCAGCGGGAATTACACAACCGCACAGATGCAATTACTGTTCACAGCGTAATTCATAACCAATTTTCAGCACCGATTTTTCAGGCAACGATGTCGTATGCATGGTACGCATCAAAATTAATTCCCGAAAAAAGACATATTTAAGTGTAAACCAAGTTTGTTTTTGGCCGACTCTTCGTAAGGGACAGCTACTGTCGAAAGATTGCACGCATTAGATGTTCTTGGTGCCACGAGTATATTGTTTCGAATGTTTATATGACAAGTACCATCCATCTAGTTGTTCGAAGAAAAGTGAGGGCGCGTAACACTGACTGGAAGAGCCGTTGTAAAGTGACCAGAAGTAACATTTTAGTTGTTTACTATCCCTAGACTTTGAGAAATTTATTTGCCTCC
The DNA here is from genome assembly GCF_023864275.1 of Schistocerca cancellata. Classification (NCBI taxonomy): domain Eukaryota; kingdom Metazoa; phylum Arthropoda; class Insecta; order Orthoptera; family Acrididae; genus Schistocerca; species Schistocerca cancellata. The sequence goes on from NC_064633.1 coordinate 192,059,852, forward strand.
TTTTATCATTCCTTATTGCTGTACTTACCTTATTAAACCTCCTATCCCTATCGATTGAGACCTGGAGAAATACAAACGAGAAGAATAACATCCGCTAGGTTTCCTCGATATTCGAACCCGCGTTCTCCGATTCCCAGTTTAGGGGTTTCCTCCGTGAAGTACGACGTAGATCAGGTTTACGTATCCAGTGCGACGCGACGTTTTACTGCGTGGCTTAGTACTCTACGATGTAAAACTTTACGAGGGCTATAAGAATTTATAATCAACTAGTTCAGCGCCCGCTGCTTCGCTCGCGTAGACTGCATGGTCTGTGCGTTTTTTTAAATTTTTTTATGGTGTTCACAAATAGCAACACCCTCTAAACTTTTCACGACAATTAAGTCCATAGACGCATAGTCTTTTCCGAATGTCCGTCTGGCCGAAAAGCGATTCTAGTAGCTGGAGTCCAATCACGCCTTTTGCGTTCCTGTGGTGATATTTCCATAGAAGCTTTAATCCCCTGACACGTATTTCTTTATATTTACCCAAGAAGTAAAATACCAATTTTCATGGCTGTAGCTTTAAAAATGCTTTAGTAATTCTTTAACAATGATTAGTTTAAAAAAACTTTCAGACACTATTTTACCCCCTTAGTGGTTGAATTTCAAAAGACACTGAACAAGTGTTTTATTTCCGCCTGGAAACCAAATATCAATTTTTGTAGTTCTAGATTTAGCATTGCCTTAATAGCGAAATTATTTGCAAAATGCCTTCCACCACTATTTCACTCCCCTTGAGGGTACAATTTCGAACAATCCTTTCTTAAACCATGCCTTCAATAGATGAGCCACACCCTCTCCAAATTTCAAGTTTCTATCCTTAGCGGTTTGGGCTGAGAGACGATGAGTCAGTCGATTACCACATTGCCTTGCCTTTTATATACGTATAGATTTCGAGACAGCTTGTACAAATCAGCTCTTGAAATTGTAGGCAACTGTACCACTTATTGCCCTGTAATTTGATGTTAAAAACTTTATTTTTCCCCGTTTAACAAAAACCAATAGTAAGAAATCCTGGTCATTTGCTCAGCTTCAGTGGATGTACACAACTTACAATTGGTAGAAAAATATTTCATTTCTGTTTTACGATAGAAATATTATTAGTAAACAGCGATTTTCCCATTGTATTTGAATGCAGCTAATAAAAGTCCTACTCGACGAACAGTTTTTGGGTATCGATTAATGTTAATTGTCTCGGTCAGATTGTGCTCCAGAACTCAAAATGCATTGCATCTGTTAGTGATTAAATTATAGCATAAAATTTAGTCAGACGTCACCGTCGTATATAATGTTGTTGTTGTTGTTGTTGTTGTTGTTGTGGTCTTCAGTCCTGAGACTGGTTTGATGCAGCTCTCCATGCTACTCTATCGTGTGCAAGCTTCTTCATCTCCCAGTACTTACTGCAACCTACATCCTTCTGAATCTGCTTAGTGTATTCATCTCTTGGTCTCCTCCTACGATTTTTACCCTCCACGCCGCCCTCCAATGCTAAATTTGTGATCCCCTGATGCCTCAGAACATGTCCTACCAACCGGTCCCTTCTTCTTGTCAAGTTGTGCCACAAACTCCTCTTCTCCCCAATTCTATTCAATACCTCCTCATTACTTATGTGATCTACCCATCTAATCTTCAGCAGTCTTCTGTAGCACCACATTTCGAAAGCTATTATTCTCTTTTTGTCCAAACTATTTATCGTCCATGTTTCACTTCCATACATGGCTAATATAAAATTAAAATAATTCTTTTAAAAAAAAAACGAACATAAATTGCAGGTTTTGAACCCCTGCGATCTTAAACAGGCCGAGCTTACGCCAACGAAACTTCATGGTAAATCGCACTAGGTAGCTCCGGATCGAAGGATATATAGCTAACCCGACCGATGTATGTCTGTTTGGGAAGAGGGCAACGCCCGCGTGAGAATGTGGCGCATCGTAGGGTACTCCCGACCAGGTGGTTTACGTGTGCACCCTTTTCAATGATGTAGCAACCACATTACGAGACCAACTACCCGACCATGACACTTACCACTTACTTAGACGAGGAGACTCTTTTCAACCTCTGAATCAATTGGCTAACGAGGCATCACGAAAAGTGTTGATAGAATACCTGAGGGACATTAATTAATTAACAATCTGAAACATATCTAATACCAACTGAGTCCAGTGCCCTATTCCCATACCGCCTGTGCGTGGACAGGCAGACTTTCTTTACAGTCAGGAATCCACCACGTACAGGACTAGGGGGAGTGGGGCACAACACCACCGATATAGGACAAGCACCGGATATGACATAAAATAGAATTAGTTAGTAGGACTTAGAATTAGGAAATTTAGTTAGGAACCTGCTGCGCTTAAGAGGGTAGGACGCCAAACGGGCCGACTTGGAGCAGGAGAGGCACCACAGGACATTTTAATTTCCACTGTCTATACTTTTACAAGTAAAATCATAAAACTTTGTCAGCATGACAAGGAAGGATTCAGGATTCACACTCGTAGCACCGGAAGTTCAAAAATATAACTAAATAATTTTTTTACATGTGAAATTTCATCATTTTTTCACTTACTATTGGCTGCATTTGTTGCTATAGGTACACTTTTCTTCATAAGTAAGAAAGACTATTCGATGAAGTTTGCACAGCATACAAACCATACTTACAGGTGTATGAAACTTTAGAATCTATTTAATTTATGAAAAAATGAATGAGCTGTTACGTTGTAAACTTTGTTTAGAAAAAAATCAAATTTTGTAGTTAATTATCTCAACTTTTACCACAGTTTTTAATAGATTTGGAAAATTCTAGAGTTTCATACACCTGTAAGTATGGTTTGTATGCTGTGCAAAATTCATCAAAGAATATCTCTTACTTGTGAAGAAGAATGTACCTATAGCAACAAATGCAGCCAACAGTAAGTGAAAAAAATGATGAAATTTCATATCTAAAAAAAAAATTTACTTCGTTATATTTTTGCACTTCCACTGCTATGCGTGTGAATCCTGAATCCTTCCTGGTCTAGCTGACAAAGTTTTATGAATTTACTTGTAAAAGTATAGACAGTGGAAATTAAAATGTCCTGTGGTGCCTCTCCTGCTCCAAGTCGGCCCGTTTGGCGTCCTACCCCCCTTAACATCCTTGGCCTGCCCAGTGTCAGGGGCACGCTCATCGGGTTCAGCTCCATGAGTAAGGCTCCATAAGTAGATTTGTGTATTGCTGGCACACTTGTGACGCTGCAGGCAGTAGAGACTAGTTATAGGTAGGCTTTCTAAAGAGAATATTAATAATAAGTTGCCCATTGTTAATTAGTTCTGGCTGTAGCTCACTTAATAAAATTGTAATTAGCTGCAATCAATGCTTTGTATAAAGTTTTAAGACTCACTAATCACATAAGGAAGTGGGTTTGGAATGTATAAAGGTTATGTGAATAAAGAAAAATTTTCTTTTAACCCGACCACAGAAACTATGTCTGCAAACATACGATACGGAACGCCAACAATTTCCTTTAGAACGGTCAAACAATGACACAGCGCGAAACAGGAGACGAATTTCCTGTGTTGCACATACCTGCGAAAGAAAGCCTCAGCTATAGGACAAGTGACCCTGAATGTATTTCGCAGCAACAGGCGTCAGCATCGGTTCAGGACGTGCGTAACACGAATTACGCAGCAACGGGGGGTGGGGGAGGCGGTGCGAGCGCGCGCGACCGCTTTATGCAATGTCAGCTTTCCATGTGTGGTAACGGCCCCGGCCACATATGGAGCACGGTGAAAGCCATGGCGACCGGTTCTGTGTGGCGGTCGAGGTGCGAGGAAAGCGCGCGCCGCACGAAAGCGACAGCGGAAGTGCCACGGACCCCGACCTTGCGTCACGGCGCCGTCCAGCATCTCCCAGGACCCGACTGACGAGCCTTCCCACGGACTGCGACTCTTCACGCTCCTCCTCTACCGCTTAATTGGGACTTCTCCCACAAGGTTCCGACAGCCCATTTCCGCTATCCCACCCACCCGTCGCCCCCGCCGCGCACCAACCACCATCAACACACACACACACACACACACACACACACACACACAACTTCTCTACACATAAATAAATAACACATCAAGCCACACGTTCTCGGACTTAGAACTACAGCACATAGCATGTACGACCTTCCAGCCGAGTTCTTGCTGTCGTCGTCAAATTATCAAGTGCCATACGAGGGATAGTGATAACTTGGTCATAGTATTAATCCTCTTCCTCAGATTCAGCCTCCAAAGGAGGGAGGAAAAAATAAAAGACCAGTCAAAACCGATACTGGTAATTTTTGTTCTGAATAATTGGTGTTTGTCTGGCCTCGGTTATAGCAGGTTATTTTCAATTTTTTACTAATAACCGGGTAACAGACCAGCAGATCAACTTGCCATAGCAGCAGTGGTAAAAGTTTTGATTTTTAAATAAACTTTTTTTAAAGGAGTAATGTTTTATTTGTAAAATTTCCATTGTTTCGAAATACTGGGTTGTTATAAAAATTGAGAAAAGCGATAAGCACTATTTTCTTGATAGTGCTTATCGCTTTTCTCAATTTTTCCTGGTGATTGATAGTATGGGGAGAGAGAGAAACAGAAGCACAGAAGAAACTTAATGATTGAGACAATACATTCAAAAATTTTGAACTAGAAATAAATAAAACAAAGAGAGTAGAAACGACCATCAACAACTAAGGAACAACTTCAAAAATGGTCGAACAGTCCACGGGTATACTGCCGGTTCATAGTGTCCAACGGGCACTATGAACCGGCAGTATACCCGTGGACTGTTCGAGCAACAAATTAGACGGGAAAAATTGAAGAATCACAACCTCAAACATATTTCTAGAAGGAGTCAAAGTAGAATCTGATGCACATTTGAAGTACCTAGGAAGCATGATTTCAGAAGACAACACCATTAAGCAGGATATACTCAGCAGAACGCAGAAAGCACCCAGTTTTTACAGTCTAGTCAGAAATCTTCTCTGGGATCATAAAATGCCACGATAGCAAAAGTGACCATGTACCACACCTATTTCGTACGAACCCTAACATGTGGTTTACAAACATGTATTCTACTAAACAAAGACCTCAGCAGAATACAGGCAACAAAAATGAGATTCATTAGAAATATGAACCAAACAACTATTGGTACTTCACGGTCTTTTAGCAAAATATACGCAGGAGGAAGCTATAGGTTGGATGACTCATACGAAGTCCGCCCCAACAGCTTAATGGTCAGCGCGACGGAATACCATGCTAAAGGGCCCGGGTTCGATTCCCTGGCCGGCCGGAGTGGCCGAGCGGTTCTAGGCGCTTCAGTCTGGAACTGCGCGACCGCTACGGTCGCAGGTTCGAATCCTGCCTCGGGCGTGGATGTGTGTGATGTCCTTAGGTTGGTTAGGTTTAAGTAGTTCTAAGTTCTAGGAGACTGATGACCTCAGCAGTTCAGTTCCATATTGCTCAGAGTCATTTGAACCATTTTTCGATTCCCGGCTGGGTCGGAGATTTTCTCTGCTCAGGGACTGGGCGTTGTGTTGACTTCATCATCATGATCATCATCTCATCCCCATCGACGCACAAGTCGCCGAAGTGGCGTCAACTCAAAAGACTTTCACCAGGCGACCGGTGCCCGACGGCAGGCCCTAGCCATTTCATTCATACGAACGAACGCTCTCGGAACTTTAACATTAAAGCACACCGTGATGCAGAACGCCTCTCTTGCAGTGCGACGGACTGTTTCTCCCATAACCTCATCACGAAATTTATTCCTGTGACAGTTTGCCCTTTACAAGCATAATTTGTTAGCACCATACCATAGCAGCTCCAAAGATCACTCAAGATTCTCTCTCCCGCTGATTGCTGGGTCTCTGCCTTTTTCGGCGGTGTCTCGGGATCATAGTGCTACATACATACAGCACTCGTCCATGGAGCCTAGGTGGCTAAAGAAATCATGTGGAGCTGCCTGACACAACTGCATTATTTCCGCTGTTTCGGTTCGGCGCGATTATTGAATGGATGTGAGCAGTCCCCAAGCACAGAGGGCGGCGACCTTTTTCCTGTTTAAGATGTCGTACTAGATGTTGATAGCTGATCGTTGGCTGATATGCACTTGTTCCACTATCCGCTCAATTGCGTACTGCGGTCTTTGAGCAACAGGGCCTCCACGTCTCTTGCAATCCCCGATTCTTCACAGACAGCCCTCGCGCCGCATGGGAGCCCTTGATCTGATGGCGGTCCACCCCTCGTCGTTCGTTCTTGTAATTTCTTTTAAATCTTTCATTCCTTCCCGGACAGGAGAGGGCGAGCCCTTGTAGAATTTAGTTATTTTGAGCCACGCAAGTTATTTTTGAAGAGCTGCTAGACCATTATATCTCCATACGCACAGCCACTGTACTAGCTGGACTAGTGGTAGCACTTTTAAACACGCGAGTGATTTCTTCCGCTGATTTAATGCCATTTTTTACAACCTCCGCAATGCTTGACGCTTCCTCTCCGACAGTACATGAGCTCTGCCTGGCCTTGGTTTGGCTGTGGTGGTTTCTTCGCGTTTCCACTTCACAGTCACATCACTAGCACTCGAATTTGGCTGCTGTAGAAGATTTGAAATACCCCCGATAGATTTGTCACTCAGATGACATCCAGTGACTAGGCCACGTTCAAAGTCATTAAGCTCTCCTGGCCGACCCATTCTGCTCTTACTGGTTCTCTACTGACAACACAGTTCTCCCTGCCTCTTTTTACCGCGGCGGGCCCGCCTCTCTTGACATCTGGTGGTCAGTTCCGGATTACATAGGGGTGTCCATACATTGGTCAGATAGTGCACAAAACAAGGCTGTGTGATTTTCTGCAGGAGTGCAGTGTCAAGCATCTGAGACCTTAGGTTTTCCCTTTCGTATTTTACATTGATTCTTCCTTTTGACAGAAACTGTATGCAGCTAGTAAGTTTGCGATGCCGCCCTTTTGTTTCAGGGTGAAAAAAAAAGCAGTGAGGTCAATCTGCATGATCGTATGGTTGTAAGCCCCAACTATAAAAGAAATACTGAAAATAAGAAACATTTATACATTTATCCATGGAGGTACGTAATCAACTGTCACAGCCAGTATGACATCAAGAACAGACTTTCCATATTAGAACTTCTTTGTTAAGACATCGGTCGGTAGGACCTAGAAATCAGAGGGTCTCTGAGAAATGTCGAGTGTCCTATTGAGAAGTTCCACTTCATATACTCAGGAACGATTCGAGAACATTTTTCCACAAACACGACACACAAAATGGTGTCCCCCTCCCCGCTTTCATTTTCCACACAGACGACGTATCATTAGGCGGCGCCTCCCCCCCCCCTTTTCCCTCCCACAATAATTTCACTTCCTTGGGCTCTTGGTTAAGACCTTTAAAATCTTAATCTCGTGAGCATGGAATTGGCTTGTTTTCGCCAATTACGAGAACCAGGAAGGAAAAGCAGTTTCAGCTTACACTCCGATATTTCTACGAATAAATCTCTGACTGCTTTAGCTCTCAGAATTTCACAGCTGCCTTGACGTCCAAAAGCTGTACGTTTTCGCAAAGTTGCTTTTTCTTTCTGTTGTTCACAATGTTGCGGAAATTAATGCCTACGAAACTATTTATCCATATCGTCAAATTTATTGTCTGTACTTTGCTTCTGCTTCTTTATGGTGATGATTCTCACTCCGTTCGGTATAATGTTCCTCTTGCCGTATCTTACACACCATAGAGTTGCTGAACTTTAACATTTTGCTTGCACTTCCACTGCTTTTTTCTTCAGCACTGGTACTGCTCCTTCCTCTTCATCGTTCAAAAATTTAATAAGCTTAACAACAAGCCCGCGCAGCTGGCAGCGTCGATATTTTCCGCGACCACTTTCCGTGCTCGCATTGCCGAGGTAACTTGCGTTGCTTAATATAGGAACGTGGTCACGTGAGCTAGTTCAGTCCCGGTACGGGGAGCCCTACGGTTTTGTCTACGTATTTGTTAAGTAATTATTATTGCATACTTTAACTTGCTGTAACTTTGCTTTATAATTTTTTTAAAGTAAAGTTACTTCTCTACTTAATAAATCACCATTACTGTGGAACCAGTGCGAAGTTAGAAAATTTTACTAACAGGCATAAAAAAAGTGGGCGGTAAGTCCAGTCTACAAGGATCTTGAAAATACGCACGCCCATGTAGCACACTTCTTTCTGCACAAAGCTACGCCGCCCTTTAACTCCACGTAAAACTTGTTTTTGGTTCTAGTATTTAGAGTCATGTAATCAAATTTTTTTTTTTAGTGTAGGGGGATGTTCCGGGAAAGTAAATGAGAATGCACTTTTTCTTCACTCCATTCGCGAACAATAGGTCGGTGAGAGAAAGAGAGAGAGAGAGAGAGAGAGAGAGAGAGAGAGACAGACAGACATAAATCCCTGTTCCATATATCATGAAAACGACATTTCGTAATAATGTGGAACGTGTCACTTTACCATAAGTTTTCTTTACATAAAATAATTAATTAATTTTTTGCATTTACTACTTCATATGTAAGAATTCATCTATTGAGTAGAAGGAGCTGTCACTCAGAAATTCTTCTAATCGCCACATATCTTCGTTTTTTGGAAAGCTTCGTCAACTCCATGTCACATCCCCACACGCTCTATTTAAGAGAATTTACAATAAGATAAAACTGCCACTAAACCAATAGTAGTGATAGGGTCCCTAAGCTTCTCAGGCAATTTTAGTGCGATGAATTTTACTTTCAACACGCAAGCTCTCTTTACAATTATCTTAGAAATCTAGCGCAATAGTACGACAAGTGACAGCACCCCCCCCCCTCCCCCAAGCCCCACTTTCGCAGCAAGACTAATAAATGACGAAATGGTAGAAATCTGACCGATACAGAAAAGGCAGTAGTTTGTTTCTCGTACGCAGCGAAATTAAAAAAAAAATTTCTCTCGGAATCAATGAAAACATTAGAACGGATAGCGCTATGTAGAAATGCATTTCGAAGTGCGCACTACAGAGTGACATCTCGGCAGCCGGTAACATTAAGTCAAGTGACAAAGCTACAAGGATCCATTTGAAGCATAAAGTGGACATTGCGATCTACCAGTCGGCTTTGTCCAGTGACGTAGAGAACATGCATTAGACAACGTAATGAAAAAGGTACTATAACGTCATACTCTGAAACCTAAACATAACTCATTTTGAACAAAAAAACTATTGCACCAGGAAAATAAATATTTCTAGTTCAAACTATGAAACGGTTATCGGATAGAAGACGAATCCAATGTCGTAGAAAAAGCACAATACATAATACGAATTTTTACAACAACAAAAAAAACTGTAAACGAGGCAAGAAAAAGCAGATAAATTGAATATTTTAAATACTAATACTTGTGACTTACATACATGTATTGTTGTATAGGGTGTACCAGGAGGGATGGTCGCTATTCAGGGATCATTCGATGCAAAAAGGTCTAGTACAAACGGGCTCTAAAATGCGTACCTTAAAGCAGCCCCTACACGGTAAATAATATCGCACATTATTGACACTCTCCCTAGGCTCCACAATAATACTGTGCAGTAATCCTGTTTTTCGGAATGTTGAACGATGAAGATACTGCTGCTGTGTAACTGGTCTACTTTGTTGCAAGCAGAAGAAAAAGATGGATGAAAAATAGGTTCAAGGGTCGTCTAGACCGCTAGTAAAACTTCAGATAATTGAGGCTGAACAAAAAAAGAGAAGAAAAGATTATCACAGCTTTGTTTGTGTGACGGTCCAACGTCTGATACATTCCAGGAAATGGTTCTCCCCATACACTGGAGTCCCCACAGAAAGGCACTGGCCAAAGCCAGCGGCCAGTCTCGCAGAAATTCCTCTTGACCTAAGAACACTTCTGATAAATACTGTATCTGCCAGATAACATAGAAAACGTGATATTTCTCACCACAGTTGTGGCGATTGACGCGCCTGCGTATACGCACCGGAGCGTGAGCGCCGTGTCAGATACTTGTGCCGCTGCCAGCGCCACCGGCGCCTGCGCCATGTCCGGGAGTCGAAGCCCGGCCCCGCTTCCACGGGTGCCGACCCTTCCACAGATCTCGGTTGCCACGGAAACTGCTATCAGTTATTTCATCTTGTCTAACTGTGACGTCATTACCACACACCAGTCTGATCGGACAGGACAGGATTCTCAGTGTGACCTCGCGGGCAGTGATGCGAACAGCAGTGAATCGTCTGCTACATAGCTTACGTGCGCACTGTAAACTCTGATTCTCCGCGTTGCGTCTCAGCTTACGTAAATAAACTGTATTTTTCGCGCATTTGGTGACCTCGTATTCCCAAATCGTGCTGGAACGATCGCATCGGGCAATGGAAAAATTTAGTAGCGCGCCTGAACGATAAACCGCGCCGCGCAGAATCTCTCGCGTACAAGCGCGTCGAGTAATCAACGCCTGCCATGACAAGCACTGACTTACCAGCGAGAAATGTGAAAATTAGTGCAGTGAAACCTCATCGTTCTGGTCAGATAATACAGTACAGCCAATTTGTCGCACACCAGCTCGTAACCACAAAATTACGGACCAAAATCTCTAATACTGGTTTGCTACAGAATCGTTGAACATGTCCTCCGTTCGAATACAATAAATTTTCTTGGGACCGAGAAGCTTATGTTCACAAAGAGCGCTGTCTAGAAAGCATTGCTTGAGTGGTTCGAAGACTTCTCAAGTATTGTTGTTGTTGTTGTTGTCTTCAGTCCAGAGACTGGTTTGATGCAGCTCTCCATGCTACTCTATCCTGTGCAAGCTTCTTCATCTCCCAGTACCTACTGCAACCTACATCCATCTGAATCTGCTTAGTGTATTCATCTCTTGGTTTCCCTCTACAATTTTTACCCTCTACGCTGCCCTCCAATACTAAACTGATGATCCCTTGATGCCTCAGAACATGTCCTACCAACCGATCCCTTCTTCTTGTCAAGTTGTGACACAAACTCCTACTCTCCCCAATTCTATTCAATACTTCATCATTAGTTATGTCATCTACCCATCTAATCTTCAGCATTCTTCTGTAGCACCACATTTCGAAAGCTCCTATTCTCTTCTTGTCCAAACTAGTTATCGTCCATGTTTCACTTCCATACATGGCTACACTCCATATCTATACTCTATGTTAACAAATTTCTCTTCTTCAGAAATGCTTTCCTTGCCATTGCCAGTCTACGTTTTATATCCTCTCTACTTCGACCATCACCAGTTATTTTGCTCCCCAAATAGCAAACCTCCTTTACTACTTTAAGTGTCTCATTTCCTAATCTAATTCCCTCAGCATCACCTGACTTCTCAAGTAAAACAATCCAATATGTTGCCGTCGACGGCGTCAGTTCATCAGAGATAAGAGTATCCTCAGGAGTGACACAGAGAACAGTGATAGGACTGCTATTGTTTTCTATATACATTAATGATCTGGCTCACATGGTGGGCAGCAACCTGCGGTTGTTTGCTGTCGACGCTGCGGTGTACGGGAAAGTTCCGAAGTTGAGTAACTGGACTTAGACAAGGTTTCTGTTTGGTGTAATGAATGGCAGCTAGCTTTAAATGTAAATAAAAATGTATGACTAGGGCCTCCCGCCGGGTAGACCGTTCGCCGAGTGTAAGTCTTTCGATTTGACCCCACTTCGGCGACTTGCACGTCGATGGGGATGAAATGATAATTAAGACAACACAACACCCAGTCCCTGTGCGGAGAAAATCTCCGACCCAGTCGGGAATCGAACCCGGGCCCTTAGGATTGACATTCTGTCGCGCTGACCACTCACCTACCGGGGGGCGGACGCTTTAAATGTAGAAAAATGTAACGCGGATGTACGGATACAGCATTAGTAGTGTCCTGCTTGACACAGTCAAGTCGTTTAAATATCTGGGCGTAACGTTGCAAAGCGATATAAAATGGACCGAGCATGCGAGAGCTGTGGTAGGGAAGGCGAATGGTCTACATCGGTTTATTGGGACAATTTAAGGATAGAGTGGTTCACTTGTAAAGCAGAGCGCATACAGGACGCTGGTGCGACATTTTCTTGAGTACTGCTCGAGTGTTTGGGTTCTGTACCAGATCTGATTAACGGAAAACACCGAAGCAGTTGTTACTGGTAGCCTCGAACAATACCCAACTGTTACGTATAACCCTCGGGAACTCAAATGGGAATCCCTGGAGGGAAGGCAGCGTTCTTTTTGAGGAACACTACTGAGAAAGTTTAGAGGTCCGGCATTTGAAGCTGACTGCAGAACGATTCTGTTGCTGCCAACACACATTTCGCGTAAGGACCACGAAGATATGAGAAATTAGGGCTCATACGGAGGCGTATAGACAGTCGTTTTTCCCTCGGTGTCTCTGCGAGTGGAACAGGAAAGTAAACGATTAGTAGTGGTACGAGGTACCATCCGCCACGAACCGTGCGTAGATGTAGAAACTAACTACATTTTTTGTGATGGCTGCACTTAACGAGTAAATGGCTACGGAAGTACAAAGGCACCCTCGCTTCACCACCAAGCACTGAAAACTACGCTTCCATCAAGTATGTCTTGTCGCAATCTGAAGATAACTACTTGCAAAATTGCTCCATACTGAATGATTCGGCGACTGCACACCATCTCAACAACTTCGTCGTCTTCACACGCTGGCAGGTAAACAGACTTGTCTGGAAGCACTACAAGAAAAAGTAGCTACAGCCGCCGCGCCCACACTGGACACACCTCACAAAATCAAGGAAAGTCGTTTGGCGTAGACTGCGTGAGCGACAAACCGCGCCACTCTGCACAACAACGAACAACTTGCACGCTGTGTCGGTACATCAAAGGAAATGGTTCGTTAGTGCATCGCTCTGTTTGGACGTCGTTTCTTGTTGTCCATTGTTATTGACAATGGAACATTTTTGTGCACCTAACGAACACTCCGAGTCTGTGCCGTTCTGCGTCAGGTGTGGACGCAACTTAAGCAAGTGCGGTCCTACAAATAAAGCGCTCCACATGTGTGTCGGGACGGTAACCTCCTTCCAGGCGAGCAAACTTCCGTCCACCAGGGAGAATATCTGCTGATGTCAAAAATATTGGAACTGAAGATCGGCAGTATCGAGCACTTTGTAACAAGGGAAGCGTGCCGTAAATTAGTTGCGACAGCAACAGATTTCACATTGGATGCCCGTTAACTGTTTATAACAGAGCGCTCTACTAAGCTGCAATTTCTTACTGACACAGGTGCTGATTTGTCAGTTTACCCTCCTCCTCGTCTAATACTGATGGCAATCATCTGCATTCTGCGAATGGATCTTCCATTAAGACTTGAAGGTTACACCAACTTACATCAAAACTGGACGAGAATTCCCATGGAAATTTATTGTTGCCCATTTGCTGTACGCTATTTTGGGTAGCCTTCCTACTTTTTACAGTCTCCTCCCAGACTTTGCAATCGATGCCTGTTTGATCATACACCATCTTCATCCACATCTATATTGTGCAAACCACCGTGAGGTTAATGGATGAGGATACGTCCCATTGTACCAGTTCTTCTTCCATTCACGTATGGAGCGTGGGAATAATGATTGTTTGAATTCTTGAAACTTTGTTAATGTGCTTTCTCGGGATAGCTTACCTCTGTCTTCAAGAGTCTGCCATTTCACTTCCTTCAGTGTCTCTGTGACACTCTCCCATGGATTAAACAAACGTGTGACCATTCGTGCTGCCCTCCTCTGTATACGTTCAGTTTCCCCTGTTAGTCCTATCTGGTACGTTTTAACTGACGATAAACCTTTGTTCCCAGAAAAGACAATGCAGTGGGCATCGTTTCAAAATTGGTATAGCTTCAAAATCCACTTTCGCCCCTCCACCCAATATGCCAACATTAACGCTTTGTCATGCCTTTCCATTGGCCTCAACACAGAGTTCAAGGACATGAAAACTGTTTTTGTGTCTTGCACTCTGTCAGCACCTGTATCATACTCTGGACAAATTCCCACAGACAGCATGTGAGGTAAGCTACAGTGGTGACCAGTGATCCAGATCTGTGCAAAGCCTTGTCAGGGGTATAGTTGCACTGGCTGGAACACTTACCAAATAAAGCAGACCTGACATTTCATAACTATTCCACCAATGAGACACGCTCAATGCCACAAACTGCGTCTCTGACACTGGCCTCTCGAGACTGTGGATGCCAATTCGTCCTTCCCCCCCCCCCCCCCCCCCCCCCCCCCCGCTCAGGACCCACATCCTCCAGCTACTTCATACCTCGCATTGGGGGTGATACACGTGAAGATGTTAGCTCAACAGCACCTATTCTGGCCTTGTGTTGGCGCTGATATTTAATGAGCATGTCGGTCCTGTCATACCTGCTCCTTAAACCAAATGGCCCAGGCACTATGTTTCTCTTCATATCTTCATGATTACACTGAGATTACTCATGGGAGACAGTGTACACTGATTTTGCTGGACTATTTCAGGGAGCTATGTGGTTGCTGTCAGTGGACATTTTCTCAAACTTCCCCTTTGCGGCACACATTTTGTCAACGGCCAACCATCTGTTCTCTCTCTATAATCTTTGTGATCGAAGGAAAGTAACATACGCTGACAATTATTCTCAGTTCACGTTGTTGCAGTTTGAGGCTACCTGTCACCACAATGGGAGTGAGCTTCTGACCATCATTTCCCTTCCACTCAGCCCCATTCGGAGACACAGATGATCAGGACATTTAAAGCTCAAATGCGTAAGGAATTGCTGACGACGTCATCTGAGGAACTGATTCCAGGTTCGCTGCCACGTACAGGTCTGTCCCCATCAACGGGGCCAGTTCGGCCGAAATCTTTTATTGGCACAGGCACCAAACCTTCCTAGACCTCCTGCGCCCCTTGCTGCGTACAGGTCTGCCTGTACACAGTACACCTGTGTCTGGGTGCACGTGTTTGGCCAGCATCCAAGATGGACCCAATGGGACATTGTAGACCACAGGCAGCATCAACAGTCTGACGTCAAGGGCGGTCACAAGTTCATGACTGCTCTGACTGTGAATGCAGTCACAATCAGCACCCCAAGTGCTTCAGCCACCTACAACCGAGGGACCCGGCACTCCGGCAACCACCCACCATGCACTGGCCACAACCTTATGCTACACAATCACTACTACAGCTTGCACCCCTGCTACCCTACACATAACCACATAGGCAAGGTGGCTGCTGGGTGTGAGCCCATGGACATGGATTCGATGTAACAGAAGAGAACTAAAAACAGGGATGTGAAGAAAGGGCTATAAAATACACCACAGAGAAATGGAGGTACAGAAATAAAAATTAAACGGCCTTCGCCATACTGCTACGATCGATAAAAAGTAAAACGCTGTCGACAGCCCGCGTGTCGTTCGCTAAAATGGCTGATAACTCTAACAGCAAACCCAAGCAGGAACGTAAACAGTTAAAAATGGTGGTGGTGATTAGTGTTTAACGTCCCGTCGACAACGAGGTCATTAGAGACGGAGCGCAAGCTCGGGTTACGGAAGGATGTGGAAGGAAATCGGCCGTGCCCTTTCAAAGGAACCATCTTGGCATTTGCCTGAAACGATTTAGGGAAATCACGGAAAACCTAAATCCGGATGGCCGGAGACGGGATTGAACCAAACAGTTAAAAAATGGGCATTCCGTAAGGAAATGGTGGACTGTTAAAACTTGGGTGCAATGTGCACAAAGAGGTGGGGGAGCACCACTTAACAAATGGCGATGGTTAAAAAGGCAGTGCCCAATACGCAACCCAGTTAAAATGAGTCGTCCTGGCGGGAGAGCCAAAGGAGGTCATCCAAGCCGCTTGGAGAGCTTAATAATCTGGATCTTATTCCCATGAAGGGAGGACCAAAGGCGGTGCCAAAGTGACACCACCTCCTGACAGATGGTAACACACAAATCATCAGAGGGAATACAGGAACTAGTGGGCTGAGGTACGAGGACTGCAGCCTTGGCGGCAGCGTCAGCAGCCTCGTTTCTTGGTAGACTGACATGACCAGGAACCCACAAACATTACAGTGGCTCCATGAAGAGGGAGCAAGTAACAGTTTTCCAGACCTGTTGCACTACTGCATGGTAGGTGTACACCGCACAGAGACTTTGAAGGGTGCTGAGAGAGAGTGAGCAGAGGACACAACTGAATAGCCTGCATCTCTGGATGTACTCTGTGATCTGATACAGGGTGAAGAGCTTTGCTGTAAATACTGAGCAGTGTGCCAGAAGACGATACCGAAAAACGTCAACTCCGATGACGAAGGCACACCGAACACCATGGTCAGTCCGAGAGCTACCAGTGTACACAAAGGTACTATCCCGAAGTTCCATGTGAAGGTCGTGAAACTGAAAGCAATAGAGCGACGCTGGAGTAGTGTCCTTAGGAAGCAACTGATGGCCAAGGTGAACACGGGCCGCTGCATGAAGCCAAAGTGGTGAAGGGTTCACACCCACTGGGAAAGTTGCAGATAGTGTGAAGTTAATCCGCCGGAGCAAGTGCCGAAAGCGGACTGCAGGAGGTAACAGAGAAGAAGGATGCGTCCTATACTGGCAATCGAAGGAGTTATCAAAGAAGGAGGCATCGGATAGGTGGCCACGCATGGCAGACAAACAGCATGCATATCTGCTGAGGAGAAAGTCACAGTGGTAGGATTGTGATAGTTCAGCAGCTTCGGCATATAGACTCTCAACCGGGTTAGTGCAAAAAGAACCAGTGACCAAATGGATGTCACGATGGTGGATGGTGTTGAGACAGTGTGAGAGTGACAGACATGCAGATGCATAAACAAAGCACCCGTAGTCTAGTTTCGAATGGACAAGGGACCAGTACAAATGGAGGAGGGTGTTCCAATCTGCAACCCAGGAAGTACCATTGAGGACACATAGGACTTTGAGGGCCCATATACAGTGGGCTGTCAGGTAAGACATTTGGCAGGACCAAGAGTGTTTCCTATCGAGCATGAGCCCCAGGAATTTCGTAGTTTCAATGAAAGGAAAAGTTACAGGCTCAAGATGTAAAGATGTTGGGAGAAACCAATCGCACCCCCAGAAATGCATAAAAATGGTTTTGACCATGGAAAAACGAAAGTCATTGTCAATTCTCCAAGAGTAAAGAGAATCGAGATATTGTTGAAGATACCACTCAATGAGACAGGACCATGGAGAACTGCAATAGATGGCAAAATTGTCAACGAAAGGGGAGCCACAGATGCCCAAGGGAAGACAGGTTAGTGGTGATAGCAAAGAGGACAACGCTCAGGAAGGAACCCTGGGGCACACCGTTTTCCTGGATAAAGCTGTCCGACAAGGCAGAACCCACACACACCTTGGAAACTCGGTCTTTTAAAAATTCCTGAAGGAAACAAGGCTGACGGCCAAGGAAGCCCCACATGTAGGTGTCGTAGGCCTTCTCAGATCTAAAAACATGGCCACAGTCTGTGTGGACAAAGTGTCGAGATGGTCAACTGCAGAACGGCGAGTTCTAAATCCACACTGTGCAGTGGTTAGAAAATTGCGAGACTCTAGCCACCATACCAGCCGGGCATGAATCACCTTTCAAACACAACTGGTGAGAGAGATGGGGTGGTAGCTAGAAGGAAGGTGAAGGTGTTTGTCCTTATGGGGCTTAGGTATGGGTATGACAGTGGCTTCAAGACAGTGTTCAGGAAACGTGCCCTATGCCCGGATGCTGTTGTACATATTAAGCAGAAAGTGCTTGCCTGCAAGAGAAAGGTGCTGCAATACCTAAATGCGGACAGCGTCAAGCCCTGGGGCGGAGGATTGGGATGAACTGAGAGAATGATCTACCTCCCTCATAGTAAAGGCAGCATTCTAACACTTACGATACTGAGAAGAGAAGGGTATTATCCGAGGCTCTTCCACTCGTTTCCAATGGAGGAAGGCAGGCTGATAGTGGGAAGAGCTTGAAATTTCCGCAAAATGGCGGCCCAAAGTGTTGGAGATACCAGTAGGCTCCATGATGATATCATCTGCTACTGTCAGGCCAGAAATTGGGGAATGGATCTTGGTTCCTGAGAGCCATTGGAGGTTGACCCACACGGCAGAGGAAGGGGTGGAACAGTTCAAAGAACTAGTGAATGAAATACAGCTAGCTTTCTCGCTATCCCAAAGAATGCGAGACACTGTATACAAAAAAATGGTTCAAATGGCTCTGAGCACTATGGGACTTAATTCTATGGTCATCAGTCCCCTAGAACTTAGAACTACTTAAACCTAAGTAACCTAAGGACATCACACAACACCCAGTCATCACGAGGCAGAGAAAATCCCTGACCCCGCCGGGAATCGAACCCGGGCGTGGGAAACGAGAACGCTACCGCACGACCACGAGCTGCAGGCACACTGTGCACACATCTGTTTATAATGAATGCAGTTTGCCATTGTAGGATGACAGTAAAAAATGCAGAAAGCACGGCTCCACGTGCGAATTGTATCGCAGCATGCCTCAGTCCACCAAGGGACTGGGACACGATGTGGTAAAAATGAAGTGCGATGAAAAAAATGTTCTGCAGCGATAAGGATAAAATTTATAAGATATTCCACATGGTCATCCCAACTGGGGAAATCTTGTTCTTTGAAGGTCGCCAGGGAGGAGTAAAGCCACCAGTCAGCCTTAGTAAGCTGCCATTTGGGTGTACATGCAGGTGGGTAGGAGTCAGCAAAGCGACAGCACATAGGAAATGGTCGCTCAAGGAGGTGTCAGAATTAATGGACCACTTGAGACGATGGGCAAGCTGGGAAGTGCAGAAGGATAGTCCAAATGGGAATAGGTGTGTGAGGAGCTGGAAAGGAATGTGGGTGCTCCTGTGTTAAGGCAGAAGAGGCTAAGTTGATTAAGAAAGTCAGCCAAGAGGGCACACACTGACAGGTTCTGGGAGAACCCCAAAGAGGATGATGTGCATTAAAGACACCAAGTAGCAGAAAAGGGTGCCGTAGCTGCCTGGTAAGCTGGAGGAAGTCTGTCCTTGTGGCATCGAGTGACGGAGGGATACAAATGGTAAAAATGTAAAAGGTCAGGTGTGGAAGGAAAAGGCAAATTGCAAAAGCTTGAAGACACTTAGTCAGGGATATAGGTTGACTATGAACAGTATGAGCAGTATGACTCGCCCAAGAGATGGAGTGCTGAGCTCAAGGGGGAGTCAAAATGGACTGGGAAGAAATGCGAAAGCTCAAAGCGGTTGTAAGGACGCAATTTTGTTTCCTGAAGGCAGAGTACAAGGGGACACTGCAATTTTAAAAGCAGCCATAAATCCTCTTTGTGGGATCAAAGGCCGCGAATGATCCACTGCAGTAGAGTCATGATGAGGAAATAATGAAGGGGTATCACCTCAGCGGCTGCCATGTGCCAGCCTGCCAAAACTTGCTGCTACAGGGCACAAAAGCAGGATGATGCTGCTCTATGAGGTCCACGGAAGCATCGGCTTTCTTGTGCTGTCGGCCTGTGGAGTCCAATGCACAAAAATTGTTGGTGGTGTGCACTGGCAACACTGTGGCCAGTCATTCGAAAGTATCACGTGGCGACACCGTCGAAGAGGATCTTCGAGTTGGCGAAGGAGAAGACCGTTTGCCTTTGTTGAACATCTTCGAGCCTTTCTGGTTAGAAGAGAAAGACTCAGGTGTTGGTTAGCTGCAGGGACGTAGGAAGTCTTCAAAGAGTACTACTCGTGTCCTTTCCAGCCTGCCAGGTGTGTAGCTGGTGGCTATGCCTCTTGAGGCTAGAGTTTGGTGGCTTGTTGCACAGCTGGACAAGGGGATGGCAATACCATATTGACACTGGGCAATTTCACCACCTCAGAGCTGAATTGGAGGTTGCATGTCTGCATGGCCATGTCCTTCATGGAGCGAGATGTAGCCAGAACAGAACTATAATTGCCAGGCAGTAGAACGCACGGTTTGCAACTAGCCAATAACTTGCGGGTGACTAGGTAAGGCACTTTTTCCTTTATGCGGATTTCCTGAATGGACCACTCATCAAGATACACGGGAAAATCCGGAGATGAGGCAGAATGGCCGCCATCGCAGTTGATACAGCGGCGAGAAGGAGGCGGACAATCAAACTCATGCGCATCCCTGCCACGGGTTACACATTTGCCTGGGTCTTGACAAGACGTTTTAGTGTGGTTGAAACGATGAAACTCATAGCAGTGCCTTGGGTCCTGTGATAATTTCATAGCCTGCTTCGATCTTTGACAGAAGCACCACTCTCAACAATGAGAAAAAGAGTGCATGTGGGCACTAAGGAGGAAT
Source organism: Schistocerca cancellata (assembly GCF_023864275.1). Taxonomy (NCBI): domain Eukaryota; kingdom Metazoa; phylum Arthropoda; class Insecta; order Orthoptera; family Acrididae; genus Schistocerca; species Schistocerca cancellata. The sequence goes on from NC_064633.1 coordinate 192,080,192, forward strand.
CTACCTTTTTCATCACCTGATGAATGGCAATGAGAATCTGATCAGAGAGGTCTGATTGGATTTCGGTCTCAGTCATACCATCGAGCAGCCTAGTGTAAATAACACCATGGCAATAATTCAAAGTTCTATGGGCCTCGACATGAACAGGACAGCCATGGAGAAGTGAGGCGGCAAGCAGTTGTTGTGCCGGAGAATCAGAAGTAATCTCCAAAAGCAAAGTGCCATTCTGTAAACGAGAGCAGGATTTCACAGGGCTGGTAATTTCATTAACACCTTTCGGAACAATAAATGGATTTACCATTGCAAAGGACTGACCGTCTTCAGTACGTAAAACCACAAGGAACTGTGGTGCAGCTGGAAGGGTCTTTGAATTGTTAGCCTCATTCCGTTTACATTTAGTAGACACCGACTGTGAAAATGATTGGCTCATTGCAAGAAAATCCCCCATGATTTCCAGAGTCTCTGATGACGCACTCCTTCCATCTGATGACGCACTCCTTCCAATCAGGGGCCCCTTCACAAGGGGGCGCACCCACCTTAGGTGTTTATTCACACTTCCCGAACACCTGATGGAGGGAACATTCAGCAATTTGAGATGGTAGCAGCTCAGGCAACCACCCCTCCCTGGGCCTTGTCTGTACCAGGGGGTACATGTGAACTCTACCTGTTGACCTGGGGCTGGGAATTAGGCATTACCAAATCACCTGTTATGAGTCACACACACGGGCTGGCCTTCATGAGTACACGGGGAGGAAGAAGAAAGAGAGGAACCTCAAACACCAAAGTGGAGGAAGGATAGGAGAAGGGAAACAAAGAAAGGAAAATGGAACAAAAAACAGTGGTGAGACTGTTCTTATGTCAGCGGCGGACAATGCGGAACATTCCCAATAACACAAAAGACGAGTTCCCCAATGGAGGGGAAACAGAATAGCAAGAGTATAGACATGCAGCATTGAAGGGAAAAGATGCTCCAAAGGTTGGAGCCCCTTGGTAGCCAAGCACGAAACCGTCAAAGACTGGAGAGTCACCTGTGGGGCCTCTGGCATGTTGCTAACTCCATCGCCTACATAGTATCAAGGCACATTGGCCTAACCATGGCCCCCATGCTGCTTGATCCCTTGGCAGAGAGCTCAGCCAAGTCTACTAACTTTCCACACTGGCAATGGCACAAACATGGCCATTATCAGCTTTACATAATGATTTCAAGAGCAAGGGATTTAGTATCTCCACTTAAATTGGGTATCGATAGTGACTCGGAGATGTTGTCCCACACTACTATGACAGCCATCAGCTCTAGCTGCAAGAGGCAGAAAAAGCATGTTGCATAAGATGCTGGGCCACACTACGACAGCCATCAGCTCTAGCTGCAAAAGGCAGAAAAAGTGTGTTGCATAAGCTATGCATCTTGCACTGGTATAGGACAGTAATCACTTCCTCCATACAGTATGAAGTGCCCGGTATTTTTGTTATATTGCTATATTTGCAATGACCCTGCTTTTGTCCTGGGCTGTCTCATTTTTGCTATTGGGACAAGTTCAGTGTGCACCTTATGATGACTGTTGCTCTGTTTGTGCTTTATGCTTTCGTATAAGAAGTGGACTGAAAACCTAGTTTTACCTATGACTGACTGGAAATTTTTTTGTTACAATCTGTGTTGGTCTCTTCTGCCAGTATTATAACATCAACACAGTTAAAGGGCGAAGGCAACTTGCATCCTCAGCAACAACTGTCCCAACAGACGACAGAATAATGTTGCATCTATCCTGAGTATTAAAATGCACATTTTGTTTTTTGTACCAATATTATGAAACTGTTGCTCAAAGCATCAAATTTGTAAACTCTGGAAAAAGTGCTTCCCTAGGCAGTTTTGGGTTAACCTGGCAGTTATATGTAAAACACACCCATGTTTCTATATTGATTAACAATTAAGTTTGCAGTCACAAAAACATCCTTTCTGAAATGGAAGGATACTTGAAACTTCGTGGCAGATTAAAACTGTGTACCAGACCAAGACTTTAATTTGGAACCTTATATCTTCCGCAGTCAAGTGCTCTACAGACTGAGTCACCCACGCACGACTCACAACCCATCCTCAAAGCTTTACTTCCACCAATAAATTGTCTCCTACCTTCCAAACTTCACAGACTACCTCCTGCGAAATTTGCATAACTAACACGCCTGTAAGAAAGAATACTGCAGAGACATGGCTTACCCACAGCCTGGGGGGATGTTTCCAGAATGAAATTTTCACTCTGCAGTGGAGTGTGCACTGATATGAAACTGCCTGGCAGCTTCTGTAAAGTTCAGAAGGTAAGAGAGGAGGTACTGGGAGGAGTAAAGTTATGAGGGCAGGTCGTGAGTTGTGGTTGGGAAGCTCAGTTGGTACAGAACTTGTCCAAGTCCCAAGTTAGTCTTTTGGTCTGACACAGTTTTAATCTGCTGAGAAGTTTCGTATAAGTAGACACTCCGCTACAGAGTGAAAATTTCATTCTGGAAGCATCCCCCAGACTATGGCTAAAGCCACGTCTCCGCAATATCCTTTCCTCCAGGAGTGCTAGTTCTGCAAGTTCCACACGAGAGCTTCTGTAAAGTTTGAAAGTTAGGAGATGAGGTACTGGTGGAAGTAAAGCTGTGAGGATGGGTCATGAGTCATGCTTTGGTGGCTTAGTCAGGAGAGCACTTGCCCATGAAAGGCAAAGGTCCCAAGTTTGAGCCTCAGTCTGGTACACAGTTGTATTCTGCTAGGAAGTTTCATATCAGAACACACACTGCTGCAAAGTCAAAATTTCATTCTGGAATGATACTTGCTTTCCCAAAATATGCAGCTGAGTAAACATCCAAAAATCTTAAAATACTATCCTGATTTTTACTGTTGATGTGCTTCCCGGGGAAATATTCGTATTAATAGTAAAATGTAAAACATTTCCTAATATTCTGCAGGATTAGGAAGTATTTTCCTTTTTTAATATTATTATCATGTTCTGCCAAGCACTGATGTAAAATTCAGTTAATTTCCCATATCTTGAGGGATCTACTGATTTTAGCAAATTAAACAAAGTTTAACAGTTCAATGAAATTACTGTATTTTCACATTTTTTCTTAATATATATTTCACAGCTTTCACAGTGTGTCATGAATGTAAATGTCCAAATGTTCTTACTTTTTGGTATGCACATCCATTAACATTCAGGTGGGCTTCTGAAATATGACATACAATTAACACGTCACTTTTGTGATCACTCAGCATATCTTGTATTAACTTCCTTGTCACAGTTGTTCCAGCTGGTCAAATGAGTCTTTCATCTAGTAAATGATTTTGTAGAAATTTCCACAAATTAGGGTTGTCACAGAATACCCATACTTTAATGTAATGGCCTACAGGCCTTGAAAAACATGTTTTATCGTTGGATGTCCAAAGCCGTAAGGTTGTCTTTATTTTACATACAATCAATTTCTGAAATTCAAATATTTTCAAAGAAGATTCACCCCACCCCCACCCCCTCCCCCCAAATTCATGTCTTGAAAGCAATAAGTTTTACACTTGAAAAAGTAAGTGCAAAATTAACTTTTGTAGCTTTGAGTACATACTATTTAGTGAAAAAAATATTTCACTGTTGCAGGAGATACCTCTGCTGTGGGCATTGCTGGTCATTCTCATGGTGTGTCAAGGAACAACCCCAAACCCGGACCCTGCTGCTTCTGCTGCGCCTGGGATTGTGTTACCTCCACGGTGGGCCCGTGACACTGCACGCAACCCATGTGCTCTGCAAGGATGGCAGCTGGTGCTATGGCCAGCTGATGGCCACTGCTATCAAGTGTTCCAACAGGGACCCTGTCCAGTGGGCCAAGAGCTGGTGGTAAGCCTACAAGGGGAACCACTGTGTCGCTGCCTACCGGGCCATCTCCGGGTCCCTGAACTTACTGGTCATGTCTGCTACCCTGCACACCAGCGCGGGCCTTGTCCCTTTAACCACTACCTACAACCTGCTGTGACACATTCGTGAGTACTGTAGCAAATCATTCACTTCATCAAGTTTCTTCTCCCTCGCACCATTCTTTGCAGAATTGAGATGTAAAACAGTACCGTACAAGTATGTTATCAAACATGTAAGAGAACAGCTTAATTTTTTCCCTCTCAAAATTCAATGTTGAATTACATACAGTTTTGGAAAAAATCATTATCCTCAGTCTACAATGAAAAGCACAGTCCCTTAGCATATGAGCAAAAATTGTTCCTGTAAGTTTTCTGAACTGACAGGATACAAACACACCTTCCATAATAGTGTAGCGATTACTGGTAATGTACAAATGTCATGTCATTTCAAAGGTCTAACAAACTGACGCATGCATGGCTATCTACCTTTGGCCTCTGAAAAAAAGGTTTTTAAGGAAAATTCTTATGTAATTCTCAATTCATAAGCAAAATTAAATGGTGTAGTGTATCAGTAGCCCATACATTTTAAACAATTCACTCATCTCCAGTGCTTTACTTTACTGGAATGGAGGTCTTCACATAATTACCTAACATTGTGTAGGACTAGCTGAAAGAGCTGAAAGAACTCCAAGTTGGGACAACTACATCCACAGCGCTACTCTCCAAATAACACTTAATTGTCTGGCAGAGGGTTCATCGAACCACCTTCACAATAATTCAGTTATTCCACTCTCATACAGCACATGGAAAAAACGGTCACCTATCTCTTTCCATGTGAGTTCTGATTTCTCTTATTTTATTCTGATCATGGTCATTTCTCCCTACATAGTTCGGCATCAACAAAATATTTTCACATTCAGAGGAGAAATTAGGTGATTGAAATTTCTTGAGAAGATCTTGTCCCAACGAGAAACATCTTTGGTTCAATGATGTCCACCCCAAATCCTGTATCCTGTCCTTGACACTCTCTTCCGCATTTCCCGATAGTACAAAATGTGCTGCCCTTCTTTGAACATTCTCAATGAACTCTGTTAGGCCTATCTGATAACGATCCCACACCATACAGCAATACTTCAAAACGAGGGTGGACAAGCTTAGCGTAGGCAGTTTCTTGATTAGATCTGTTGCATTTTCTAGGTGTTCTACTCGTACAATGCAGTCTTTGGTTTGCCCTTCCCAGCAACATTTTCTATGTGTTGCTTCCAATTTAAGTTATTTGTAATTGTCATTCTTAGGTATTTAGTTGAATTCAAAGCTTTTAGACTTGACTGAGTTATCATGTAACTGGAGTTTAACAATTCCATTTAGTACTCATGTGGATGACCTCTCATTTTTCATAACACACAGATGTCTTCTCTAAATTGTTTTGCAATCAATTTTTACCTTCTGATGACTTTACTAGACAATAAACAACAGCATCACCTGCAACCAATCGAAGATGGCTGCTCAGATTGTCTCCTAAATTGTTTATATAGATAAGAAACAACAGAGGGCACACAAAACTACCCTGGGGAACGCCACAAATCACTTCTATTTTACTCTACGAGTTCCTGTCACTTACTATGAACTGTGACCTCTTTGAGAGGAAATCATGAACCCAGTCACGCAACTGAGACAACATTCCATGAGCATGCAAATTGATTGCAAGCTGCTTCTGATGTATAGTGCCAAAAAGCCTTCTGGTAATCTAGAAATACAGAATCAATTTGAAATCCTTTGTCAATAGCACTCAACATTTTGTGTGAGCAAAGAGCTACTTGTGTTTCACAAGAACGATGTTTTCCAAATCCATGTTGGCTATACATCAACAGACCATTCTTTTCGGGGTAATTCATAATGGCTATAGACAACATATTTTCCAAAATCCTACTACATATTGACATTAACAATATGGGCCTATAATTTAGTGGATTACTCCAATTGCCTTTCTTGAATATTGGTGTGGCCTTCCAGTCTTTCAGTAGGGGTCATTTGTTGAGTGACGGGTTGGATATGATTGTTAAGTATGGAGCTATTGCAATAGCATACTCTGAAAGGAACCTAATTGATATACAGTTTGGACTGGAAGACTTGCTTTTATTAAGGAGGATATCTACGTCTAAGTTACTCATGTTGGCAGCTGTTCTTGATTCAAATTATGGAGTACTTACTTCACCTTCTTTGGTGAAGGAATTTTGGAAAACCATGTTTAGTATCTCTGATTTAGCAAGACTGCCATCAATACTATTCCCATTGCTGTCATGCAGAGAAGGCACTGGCTGTGTCTCATCGCAACATACTTTGCATACGCCCAGTATCTTACTGGATTTTCTGCCAGGTTTCGAGACAAAGTTTCATTGTGCAAACTATTATAAGCATATCTCACTGAAGTCCGTGCTAAAGTTTGAGCTTCTGTAAAAGATTACCAATCTCATGTGTTTTGCACTTCTTTCCATTTGGTATGCTTTTTTGTTGTTTCTGAAACAGTGTTTTGACCTGTATTGTGTACCATGAGAGGATTAGCTCCATCTTTTGTCAGTTTACTTGGTATAAATCTCACAATTGCTGCCAATATTATTTCTACGAATTTAAGCCACATCTGGTCTACACTTACATTGTTAATTTTTTAAGGAAAGGAGACTGTCTCTCAGGAAGGCATCAAGAGAATTTTTATCTGCTGTTTTGAATAGATATATTTTTCATTTATTTTTGGTGGATTTTGGAGTCATTGTATTCAGTCTCACTATGACAACTCTGTGTTCACTAATCCCTGCATCAGTTTTGATGCCCATTATTAGCTCAGAATCATTTGTTACTAAGAAACCAAGTGTGTTTTCACAACCTTTCACTATCTGAATGGGCTCATGAACCAAGTATTCGAAATAATTTTCAGAGAATACATTTAGCGCAGTTTCGGATGATGTTTTATGCATACCGCTGGATTTAAACATGTATTTTCACCAACATGTCAAGGGTAAACTGAAGTCACCATCAACTATTATTGCACGAGTCGGTTACGCATTGAAAATTAGACTCAAGTTTTCAGCAACTGAATCATCTCAGTTGGGAGGTCGGTAAAAGGATCCAATTATTATTTTAGTCTGGTTGCCAACAATGACCTCTGCCCATACCTACACACAGGAATTATCTTCTTCAATTTTGCCACAAGATAAATTATTTCTGACAGCAACAAATATGCCACCACTAACTGAATTTAGCCCACCCTTTCTGATAACTTCCATCAAACAGGAATCTTGATTTTGATTGTGCATATTGTTCATTAAACTAACAGGTGACAAAGAACTATGGTAATACCATAGATTATGTGAACAGTGACAGTAACTGTTTTATTTCTTTGGGCAATATTATTATTAAAATTTCACCACAGCATTTATAAGCATGTGCTTATAACTGGTGCATACGTAACTTTTCAGTGGTGGATGTGGTTTTTAGGCACTTTTCCCACATTCCACTAGGGGAATACCATGCTGGTACCCAAGTCACCACAGTTATACGATTTGCAAACATTTAGAAAACTTTTGCTCATTTCCACATGAATAACACTACACACAGACGGTCAGAAGAAAAAGAGCAAGACTCAACTTTTCAATGCTACCATATTCCTCTTGGGCTACTGAAATTTTTAATAAAATATAAATACATCTATGACACCTATCACAGAGCACCTACATTTTATCTACAATAAAATGACTTTTCTGTTTTTAGACACTGAGAATGATAACATATTTGATCTTCCTGAAATCATTCCACAAACAAGTTAGAATTCTTTCATTAAAAAACGCTCTGTATCCGCACAATCATTCTGCACAGTACCAGCATGAGACATAAAAATTTAAGAAAGTAGTTTAAGAGTATAACTGCAATATTAGAACCTTTTTTCCATCTCTTACATTTTTCTTTTAAGTAAAAAAAAAAAAAAAGTCCTGTTCTACTTTACTGTTTTTACGACTATTTATAGGTTATGGTCATTATTTGTAATTAATGTTAGCTCAAATAATATGCACAATGAGTTTTTAACAACTTCTGTGTCCAACTACCATATCCCTTGTCTCATTTTGCATTTGGGAAGTCATCCTTGTTGTAGACAGCCGAGATAAACAGGACAAGACGATATAACTTTGATCTAAATATGACACAATTATTACTGTTTATGTGTGTGATTACTAAGTAGAATAGCAAGAAAAATATTTGTGTTAGGAATAAGTTTTGAGGTTCCCGTTTTCATCCAGTGCTGCGTAACTTTACTTACAATGTGTAACATATTCCAGGGACATCGGAGAGTGTATCGCTGTTGCAACATGCCCTCTAGGGCAAGCAGTGTGGCTCCCTTCTGGCCAGTGCTACAAGCTGCAGCAACCTCCAGCCAGAGGACCTTGTGCCTGGGGCGAACTACTCCAGCAGGATGCTGAGAACCCAGCTCTGGCAAAGTGTGGCTGTAAACCTCAAACCCTTGGTTATCACAGACAGACAAGGTCTTGCCATCAGTTGTTCACCAAAGGTCCTTGTATGGAGGGCCATATCCTCCTTCCTGATGGAAAATGTGGTTGTCACAAGGGTCTGCAGCAGTATCATGCTCCTACACAAACCTGCCACACGTTAGGTGAGTCATACTGTGAACAGCCTTCGGTCAATTTTATCTGTATATTTACGTTTTCAGTCTTATTGTTTTTGCCTGTCTCATCATTATTGCTAAACCAGACTGGAGATACCTGATCTGTTTGAACTTTTTAACTGATTGTCAAAGTATTCTCTGTGCTATTATGGTATCTGTTGCCAAAATCAATCTAGCACTGAGTGACATAAAACACTGAACAGTAATACTTAAACTGCCACATGTTACTGTGACAACTATATCCAACTGCCATTTGGAATGCTACTCAACCTGTGGAGGATTGTATTTGTGTGTTCCATTTTCTAACACTTTTTGTCCTAAATTGTGAACAAGCACTATGGAAAACCAATCCCCTAACGATATTGCTGCATACTCACAACATCATTAGTAGTCTTACACCATGAACTGCTGCCTTGACATAATTATGAGGCATGGGTTGAAGTGACGGAAAGCGCAGCACGACCTGTTCCCGCGAAGCGGCCTGCAAACAACAACCCAACGGAAAGGATGGACACGACCAACGAAGGACAGAAAGAACAACAACAAGATCAAAACAACGGAGTCACAAGGAAACCTAACAACCATGTCCACTTGTACACAGAACAAGAAAGTAAGAAAGCTATCTAACGCGGGGCGATGTGTCCCGAGAGGTATGCAAGATTAGACTCACTGGTTGAGTGAGAGGAAGGCGCTTAAATACTCTACTGCTGGAACCACGTGTTCCACTGTGGTGCCCTCACACTAAATGCAGGCCAGGAGGCGCGCGCCACCACAGCTTACAGCGTGATGGTGTAGAGACCTCTAAGGGTCTTCAACGTCCATGACGTCTGGCGGGAAATCAAATTCCACGGTGTGCAGTACCAGACACACCTATAATTGCCAATGTTAAGACGTCCTCATATCATATGGAAAAATGTTCCAGTAACATAGTTAAAAGTATGTGAGGATTGTGAAAACAACACTCACTAATTCAGCAAATGAGTAATACATGAGAACTGTGGATGCAGAAAATTAATGCCTTTAATTTTTTGAGCAGGTGTCACATAATCAATCCTACGATGATTGGATAACGTCCAACAAAAGTTTCATAGATCTCTCAAGGTGCAGCCTCATGTTGCTATTTCCTATTTACCAGAAAGACTACAAGGAAATTTGTGGTATTGAAATGTGCAGCATCAAACTAAAACAAAATTTTCTGATAAAGATAACAATCTGACTAGTAGAACGTAACAGGTTCCACCAGCTGGCAGATGAAATTTTATGATTCACCAAGTGGAACAGAAAAAGTTGCATATTTTTTGGTGCATCTTAACACACTAGACACAACAATACAAAAAAATCATTTTAAAAATTATCAAGTGACAAATACAAGAAGAAATTTGCAAAAAGTAAACAATTGTTTTAAAGTTGTGGTTACACTAAGTAATCACTGGGACATACAGTTTTCAGCCGCCCATCATTTCACAAGACAGATTTGAAAGAAATTTTGAATTTTTCTCAGAGACAATCCCACATCTCAAAACTTTAATGAACTCATAATGCTAAAAACAAATTATAGTCTTACATAAAAAGCAAAATGGGCCTAAACTTTAGTAAATTTTTATCAAAAGTACATACAGCTCCAGTGGTTTCATTTCAAAACCAGTCATAACATCAGCAGTATAAACTCAGATTTACACTACAGTAACTTAAGATATACTTACTTTCACTGTTAATGAGCTCTTTAGTATGTAGCACAATTTCCGTGCCGACTGTTGCTCTGAGCGCTGTATGTGAGTGGTACAATGCACTACATTTGTATAAGTTTCTCAGTGTTCCACTAGATGTTTCTGTCCTGCAATAGCATCTGTTGTATCTCATGAACAGCACTGCACTTAAAAAATACACTCCTGGAAATGGAAAAAAGAACACATTGACACCGGTGTGTCAGACCCACCATACTTGCTCCGGACACTGCGAGAGGGCTGTACAAGCAATGACCACAAGCACGGCACAGCGGACACACCAGGAACCGCGGTGCTGGCCGTCGAATGGCGCTAGCTGCGCAGCATTTGTGCACCGCCGCCGTCAGTGTCAGCCAGTTTGCCGTGGCATACGGAGCTCCATCGCAGTCTTTAACACTGGTAGCATGCCGCGACAGCGTGGACGTGAACCGTATGTGCAGTTGACGGACTTTGAGCGAGGGCGTATAGTGGGCATGCGGGAGGCCGGGTGGACGTACCGCCGAATTGCTCAACACGTGGGGCGTGAGGTCTCCACAGTACATCGATGTTGTCGCCAGTGGTCGGCGGAAGGTGCACGTGCCCGTCGACCTGGGACCGGACCGCAGCGACGCACGGATGCACGCCAAGACCGTAGGATCCTACGCAGTGCCGTAGGGGACCGCACCGCCACTTCCCAGCAAATTAGGGACACTGTTGCGCTCCTGGGGTATCGGCGAGGACCATTCGCAACCGTCTCCATGAAGCTGGGCTACGGTCCCGCACACCGTTAGGCCGTCTTCCGCTCACGCCCCAACATCGTGCAGCCCGCCTCCAGTGGTGTCGCGACAGGCGTGAATGGAGGGACGAATGGAGACGTGTCGTCTTCAGCGATGAGAGTCGCTTCTGCCTTGGTGCCAATGATGGTCGTATGCGTGTTTGGCGCCGTGCAGGTGGGCGCCACAATCAGGACTGCATACGACCGAGGCACACAGGACCAACACCCAGCATCATGGTGTGGGGAGCGATCTCCTACACTGGCCGTAGACCACTGGTGATCGTCGAGGGGACACTGAATAGTGCACGGTACATCCAAACCGTCATCGAACCCATCGTTCTACCATTCCTAGACCGGCAAGGGAACTTGCTGTTCCAACAGGACAATGCACGTCCGCATGTATCCCGTGCCACCCAACGTGCTCTAGAAGGTGTAAGTCAACTACCCTGGCCAGCAAGATCTCCGGATCTGTCCCCCATTGAGCATGTTTGGGACTGGATGAAGCGTCGTCTCACGCGGTCTGCACGTCCAGCACGAACGCTGGTCCAACTGAGGCGCCAGGTGGAAACGGCATGGCAAGCCGTTCCACAGGACTACATGCAGCATCTCTACAATCGTCTCCATGGGAGAACAGCAGCCTGCATTGCTGCGAAAGGTGGATATACACTGTACTAGTGCCGACATTGTGCATGCTCTGTTGCCTGTGGTTCTGTCAGTGTGATCATGTGATGTATCTGACCCCAGGAATGTGTCAATAAAGTTTCCCCTTCCTCGGACAATGAATTCACGGTGTTCTTATTTCAATTTCCAGGAGTGTATAATGGTTTCAGGCAGAAACCACTGGCACTCAAAAAGTTAAATCACTCCATATTCAAATTCTATAATGGTATTAAAAAAAACATAACAAACTACTTTTCCTTGTTTTATTTGACTGGAAAGGCATGGATTCCAGAGTCTTACTGGTCATTACCATCTAGTCTCACTCATCTTTGTCTCTTATTTATTATTTGTTAAGTTATACCAATGAAAATACATTGTCATGGTCTTCAGTCTGAAGACTGGTTTGATGCAGCTCTTCACACTACTTTCTGCTGAGCAAGCTTCTTTGGCTCTGCATAACTACTGCAATATCACAACTTACATCCATTTCAACCTACTTATTGCAGTCATGCTTTGGCCTTCTCCTACACTTTTTAACCCCCCGCCCCCTTCCTCCTAACAGCTTCCACTATGCCAAAATGATGATGCATAAAGATGTATTCTAGCTACACTTTCATTCTTTCCATCAAGTTATGTGGTACATTTATTCTCTCCCAAATTTGAAACTGTATCTCCTCATTAGCTACTCAATTCACCCATCTTCTTCTGTAGCACCACATCGGGAAAGCTTAGATTCTTTCCTTTTCTGAACTATATAACAACCACATTTCACTTCTGTGCAAGGCAACACTTCTGACAAATACCTTCAGGAAAGGCTTCCTAACATTTAAATTTATGCTCTATGATGGTAAATTTTCTTTTTCAGAAACACTTTTCTTGCTATTCAGTAACTACTTTTAGTGTATAATTTTATAATCTATCCCAGTTTCATCTAGTTAGTTCCCACTGCTCTTGCTTTACTTTTGTTGATGTTTATCTTATAACCACTTGTCAAGACAGTGTCCATTTCATCCAGTTGCTCTTGCAAACCCCTTGCAGTCTCCGATGGAAACAAAATGTTATCATCAAATCTCGATGTTTTTATTTCTTCTGCCTGATTTCTAATTTCCTCTGCAAATTTCTCCTTGATTTACATTATTTATTATTATTATTATTATTTCTTTACTTTCTCAGACGTTAAGTCTGGTTAAAAATGGAAAGTGACACAGACCTTGATCAGGCGTCACTTCCTTTTAACTGTATGATATATGTTATATTGCATTTAGGAACTTTCGGGTAATAGAACATGTATCAATAATTACGTATTTCTGTAGTTGTATATATAAGTTTGGATGTAGCTGTATTGCATTGATGTACTGGTGGATATTGTGTGGTATGACTCCTGTAGTTGATAGTATAATTGCTATAATGTCAACTTTATGCTGATGCCACATGTCCTTGACTTCCTCAGCCAGTTGGATGTATTTTTCAATTTTTTTCTCCTGTTTTCTTCTGTATATTTGTTGTATTGGGTATGGATATTTCGATTAGTTGTGTTAATTTCTTCTTTTTATTGGTGAGTATGATGTCAGGTTTGTTATGTGGTGTTGTTTTATCTGTTATAATGGTTCTGTTCCAGTATAATTTGTATTCATCATTCTCCAGTACACTTTGTGGTGCGTACTTGTATGTGGGAACGTGTTGTTTTATTAGTTTATGTTTTATGGCAAGTTGTTGATGTATTATTTTTGCTACATTGTCATGTCTTCTGGGGTATTCTGTATTTGCTAGTATTGTACATCCACTTGTGATGTGATCTACTGTTTCTATTTGTTGTTTGCAAAGTCTGCATTTATCTGTTGTGGTATTGGGATCTTTAATAATATGCTTGCTGTAATATCTGGTGTTTATTGTTTGATCCTGTATTGCAATCATGAATCCTTCTGTCTCACTGTATATATTGCCTTTTCTTAGCCATGTGTTGGATGGGTCTTGATCGATGTGTGGCTGTGTTAGATGATACGGGTGCTTGCCATGTAGTGTTTTCTTTTTCCAATTTACTTTCTCCGTATATGTTGATGTTACGTGATCTAAAGGGTTGTAGAAGTGGTTATGAAGTTGCAGTGCTGTAGCCGATGTATTTATATGAGTGATTGCTTTGTGTATTTTGCTAGTTTCTGCTCGTTCTATAAAGAATTTTCTTAAATTGTCTACCTGTCCATAATGTAGGTTTTTTATGTCGATAAATCCCCTTCCTCCTTCCTTTCTGCTTAATGTGAATCTTTCTGTTGCTGAATGTATGTGATGTATTCTATATTTGTGGCATTGTGATCGTGAAGTGTATTGAGTGCTTCTAGGTCTGTGTTACTCCATTTCACTACTCCAAATGAGTAGGTCAATATTTGTATAGCATACGTATTTATAGATTTTGTCTTGTTTCTTGCTGTCAATTCTGTTTTCAGTATTTTTGTTAGTCTTTGTCTATATTTTTCCTTTTAGTTCTTCTTTAATATTTGTATTATCTATTCCTATTTTTGGTCTGTATCCTACATATATATAGGCATCCGTTTTTTCCATCGCTCACATTTGTCTGTTCCAAAAGCCATATTTATATCATTGCTGAATATTTCTGTTATCTTTAGTAATTGGTTGAGTAGTTGATTTGTTGCTGCCAGTAGTTTTAGATCATCCATGTATAACAAATGTGTGCTTTTGTGTTGGCGTGTTCCAGTAATAATATATCCATAATTTGTATTATTTAGCATGTTGGATAGTGGGTTCAGAGCAAGGCAGAACAAGAAAGGACTTAATGAGTCTCCTTAGTATATTCCACACTTAATCTGTATTGACTGTGATATGATATTATTTGAATTTGTTTGGATATTAAGTGTGGTTTTCCAATTTTTCATTACTATGTTTAGGAACTGTATCAATTTAGGACCTACTTTATATATTTCCAACATTTGTAGTAACCATGAGTGGAGTACACTATCAAAAGCTTTTTGATAATCAATGTATGCGTAGTGTAGCGACCTTTGTTTAGTTTTAGCTTGGTATGTCACCTCGGCATCTACTATCAGTTGCTCTTTACATCCTCGTGCTCCTTTGCAGCAGCCTTTTTGTTCTTCATTTATAATTTTGTTCTGTGTTGTATGTGCCATTAATTTCTGTGTAATGACTGAAGTTAATATGTTGTATATTGTTGGTACGCATGTTATGGGGTGATATTTTGCTGGGTCTGCTTCAACTTTAGGTTTCAGATAAGTTATTCCTTGTGTAAGTGTATCAGGGACTGTGTATGGGTCTGCAATGTAACTGTTAAATAATTTAGTTAGATGTGAATGTGTTGAGGTGAACTTCTTTAGCCAGAAATTTGCTATTTTATCTTTTCCAGCGGCTTTCCAATTGTGCGTAGAATTAATTGCTTGAGTGGCTTCATGTAGCAAAATTATCGCTTCAGGTATTTGTGGTATCATCTTGTGTGTGTGTGTATGTGTGTGTGTGTGTGTGTGTGTGTGTGTGTGTGTGTGTGTTTCTGCTTGTATCCACCGTACATGTCTGTTATGTTGTACCAGGTTTGACCATATGTTGCTCCAGAAGTGTTCCATGTCTGTTATGTTTGGTGGATTGTCTATTTTAATGTGTGTGTTATCTATTGTCTGGTAAAATTTCTTTTGGTTTGTGTTGAATGTTTGGTTTTGTTTCCTTCTATTTTCACTTTTTTTGTATCTTCCAAGTCATTTGGCCAATGCTTGTAATTTCTGCTTCTTTTCATCTATTGCTATATCGCATCTTGTTGTGAGATTTTACCTAACCTCTTTTGTTTTTGTCTGGTATTTCATTTCTTATAAATTGTGTTAGCTGTCCGATGTCTTTTCTCAGTTTTTCTATTCTGATCTGTAGCCTGTGTTGCAGTGCTGGTTTTGTGGGTTTCTTCTGTGTGTTAGTTGATTGTGATATCTGCCTGTTGTGTATATTTAGTGTAGTGAGTGCTCCTATACAGGGTGTTACAAAAAGGTACGGCCAAACTTTCAGGAAACATTCCTCACACACAAATAAAGGAAAGATGTTATGTGGACATGTGTCCGGAAATGCTTAATTTCCACGTTAGAGCTCATTTTAGTTTCGTCAGTATGTACTGTACTTCCTCGATTCACCGCCAGTTGGCCCAATTGAAGGAAGGTAATGTTGACTTCGGTGCTTATGTTGACATGCGACTCATTGCTCTACAGTACTAGCATCAAGCACATCAATACGTAGCATCAACAGGTTAGTGTTCATCACGAACGTGGTTTTGCAGTCAGTGCAATGTTTACAAATGCGGAGTTGGAAAATGCCCATTTGATGTATGGATTAGCATGGAGCAATAGCCGTGGCGCGGTACGTTTGTATCGAGACAGATTTCCAGAATGAAGGTGTCCCGACAGGAAGACGTTTGAAGCAATTGATCGGCATCTTAGGGAGCACGGAACATTCCAGCCTATGACTCGCGACTGGGGAAGACCTACAACGACGAGGACACCTGCAATGGATGAGGCAATTCTTCGGGCAATTGATGATAACCCTAATGTCAGTGTCAGAGAAGTTGCTGCTGTACAAGGTAATGTTGACCATGTCACTGTATGGAGAGTGCTACAGGGAGAACCAGTTGTTTCTGTACCATGCACAGTGTGTGCAGGCACTATCAGCAGCTGATTGGCCTCCACGGGACACTTCTGCGAATGGTTCATCCAACAATGTGTCAATCCTCATTTCAGTGCAAATGCTCTCTTTACGGACGAGGCTTTATTCCAACATGATCAAATTATAAATTTTCACAATCAACATGCGTGGGCTGATGAGAATCCGCACGCAATTGTGCAATCACGTCATCAACACAGATTTTCTGAGAACGTTTGGGCAGGCATTGTTGGTGATGTCTTGACTGGGCCCCATTTTCATCCACCTACGCTCAATGGAGCACGTTATCACGATTTCATATGGGATACTCTATCTGTGCTGCTAGAACATGTGCCTTTACAAGTACGACACAACATGTAGTTCGTACACGATGGAGCTCCTGCACATTTCAGTTGAAGTGTTCGTACGCTTCTCAACAACAGATTCGGTGACCGATTGATTGGTAGAGGAGGCCCAATTCCATGGCCTCCACGATCTCCTGACCTCAAACCTCTTCACTTTCATTTATGGGGGCATTTGAAAGCTCTTGTCTACGCAACCCCGGTACCAAATGTAGAGACTCTTCGTGCTCGTATTGTGGATGGCTGTGATACAATACGCCATTCTCCAGGGCTGCATCAGTGCATCAGGGATTCCATGCGACGGAGAGTGGATGCATGTATCCTCACTAACGGAGGACATTTTGAACATTTCCTGTAACAAGGTGTTTGAAGTCACGCTGGTACGTTCTGTTGCTGTGTGTTTCCATTCCATGATTAATGTGATTTGAAGAAAAGTAATAAAAAGAGCTCTAACATGGAAAGTAAGCATTTCCGGACACATGTCCACATAACATATTTTCTTTCTTTGTGTGTGAGGAATGTTCCCTGAAAGTTTGGCCGTGCCTTTTTGTAACACCCTGTATAAACCAGTAATTGTAACTCTTCCATAGTTGTATTTTCATTTATATTGTTGTGTATGATTGTGTTGATAATTGTTATTGTTGTTTCGACTTGTGGGTTATTTGGTGGTCTATGCAAGAATGGTCTAATGTCTGTATTTGTGTCTTTGTATTCTATATATGTTAGGTGAAATTTTTATGCTATATCTAACATGTGTCACTTCGTGTTCTATTTGTGCTTGTTCTGGTGGCTGTCTTAAGATTTCGTTTTCTTCTGATTGTTTAATTGATGCGTGTTGTTCTTTGTCTGTTTGCTCTGGGATGTTCGAGTCCATTACTGTGTTTTCTTCTTCTTCTGATTGCACATTATTTTGTTCCAGTATTTGTTGTACTTGTTGTTTGATGTTTTCTAATTCTGACTGGGGTATCCTGTTATTTTTTATTATTACATGGATCTGATCAGCTAGTTGTTGTTCTGTTAAAAATTTTATTATTATCTCACAGCAGTTGATGTCACCGTATGTTCTTATAGGTGTCCTCCTGCATATACACCTGTAAGAACACATGGTGACATGAACTGCCAAGAGTCTGTTGAATTGTAATGAAAATGCACTGAAGATGGCTATTTACAGCCAAAATCTTGATTTGCGAGCATAATCAAAACTAATGGGATGCAACTAACTGCTGTGTGCCTCTCCTCCTGTACCATCTATGGGCGCTGTTCACAACAGTTCCTGATGGAATCAAAATTGGTTAACATCAGGGGTAGGCTACAATCCTCACTCCCTTCTTCTCAATTACTGCTTTCCTTTTATGCTCTATGACGCTTAACTGCATGTAGTATATAACATTTTGCTCTTTGTATTTTATCCATGATACCGTCAAAATTTCATACAGAGTATTCCAGTCTACACTGGCAAAAACATTCTCTTGTTATTATTGTTTGTTTGTGTACTTTCCATTTCTCTTCTAAGTCAAGTCTTAGGGTCAGTACTGCTTTGCATGTTCCTTAATTTCTCCAGAACCAACACATACCAGATGGAATAGTTTTGCCATGGCTGTATCTCCCGAGGACTGCAGCTACTGGGAGATATCATCTATACTATGTGTCTTGTTTTGACTTTGGTCTCGAAAGTGCTCTGTCAAATTCTTCTCACAGGTCATCATTTCCTCTTCCCTTTCTATAATAGCATCTTCTAGTGCATTTCCCTTGCACAGCCCTTCTATATATTCCTTCCACTTTTTACGTTTGCCTTCTTTGCTTACCATTGTCTTGCCATCTGAGCACTTAATATTTATATCGATGCTTCTCTTTTCTCCAAAGGCCTTTCTTATTTTCCTGTATTAGAACCTATCTTTCATTTGGTCATCCATGTTTCTATAGTTTTGCATTTCTCTACTAGCTTTGTCACTTTGCAATTTCTGTCAGTATAATTTTTTAGGTGTCTATATTAATTTTTGCTTGTTTCATCTGCCACATTTTTATATTTTCTTTTTTGTCATTTACGTGAATTTAATATTAACATGCTATTCAAGGATTTCTACTGCATCTTGCCTTTTGGCCTATTAAATCCCCTGCTGCATTCTCCGTTTCATCTTAAAACTGCTCATCCATCTTCTATTCTATTCCTTTCCCTTGCTTCAGTTAATTGTTGCCTAATGCTTCCTCTGACATTCTTGACAACTTCTGTTTCTTTTCACTTATTCTGGTCCCATCTCCTTAGTTCCTGAACTTCCTGCAATTTCTTCAGATTTAATAAGCAATTCATAGCCAGTAAATTGTGGTCAGAGTCTTTGTTTGCCCCTGTAAATATTTTACAGTTTAAAATCTAGTTTCAAAAAATCTGCCCTAAGCATTATGTAAACTGTCTGAATCCTTCCAGTGACTCCAGTCTCTTCCATATACACAACATTCTTTAGTTATTCTCAGACCAAGTGTTAGCAATGGCTAAATTGTGCTCTGTGCAAAATTCTACCATGTGGATTCACTTTTCATCATTTCCCCTAGTCCATGATCTCACTTTTTTTTCTTTCTCTTCTCTTTCCTAGAACTGAATTCCTGCATCCTATAACCATTAAATATTTGTCCCCCTTAAATGTCTGTATAATGAGATGAAAGAAATATTCATTCTTTCAATATCTTCACCTGGACAACTAGGCATGTAGAATTTTGCTCTGTGGTAGGTGCTTGTTACGTATCTCTCTGCTATGATACCATGTTCTTTATGCTGTTCATAGTAGCTTACCTACATTTCCGTTTTTCTATTCAGTATCAGACCAACTCCTGCATTGCCCCTTTTTACTTTTTATTTATAAGCATGTACTCACCTGACCAAAAGTTCACTTCCTCCTAGTACCACACTACATTAACTCTCACTATATCTAATTTCAACCTATCCATTACTGTTTTTAAATCCTCTAACCTACCTACCTGATTAAGGGATCTAACATTCCACACTCCATCCTGCAGAATGCCAGCTTTGTTTTTTGTGATGACAGTATTCTCCCATGTACTCCCTGCCCAGAGATCCAAATGGGGAACTATGTTATCTCTGCAATATTTTACTCAAGAGAATGCTTTCATCGTATGTCAAAGGATAGACCTGCATGTCCTCTGCAAATACAAGGGTAGGCTGAAAAGTAACACATACATATTTGTAGAAAGTGAACAAAATGACCATGAGAAACATGCCATGTGGCCCATATGCATGTGCAGTTCGAATGTGTCGCATTCATCTAGGGCATTTTGAGTAGCAGAAGTATGGAAATGTGTTTTACTGCTATGTCAACACAAGTTAAGCAGTGTGCTGTTATCGAATTTTTAAACACTGAAAACATGACTTCTAGTAAGACTCATCATCATTTAAAGGCTATTTATGGTGATGATGCTGCTGATAGGTCCACAGTAAATTGATGGGCAATACAATTTTGGAGTTGCTAGCCTGGAAAAGCTATAACTGTTGTTGAATCATACAAAAGAGGTCCAATCACTGTCACAGATGATAAACACTGAAAACTCATCAACAATTTGATTCAAAATGACTGGTGAATCACTCAGTTGTACATCACAAACCACACTGGAATATCCAAGGAACATGTCGGCTTCATTAATGAACAACTGTCTTGCAACATGACAACGCTTGTCCGCAAACCTCAATTGCAAATCTGAAGCTTGAACGGATTCCAAGCCCTCCTAACTTCCGCAATCTTGCACCTTGTGATTTTTATTTTTTTCCTCTATCCAAGGGAGACTTCAAGGTTAATTTTTACATTTCGGACGATGAGGTGAAGGCAGCAGTAGAGCCCTGGATTCAAGGAAAGTCAGAAGAATTTTTCAGTGAGGAAACGAAAAAACTTGTTAAATGTTGGGAGAAGTGTGTTAATCTTAATGGTGACTGTGTTGAAAATAAATATATGATTTTGAAGCTTTAGAATTGTATTTCAGTGTACCAATATTATGAGAAGGAAAGTTTTTACTCACCATGTAGCGGAGATGCTCAGTCGCAGATAGGCACAACAAAAACACTCTCACAGTTATGGCTTTTGGCCGTTAAGGCCCTTGTCAACAACAGATAGATTCAACTGTCAGTGTTTAGTTTTGTCTCAAATTCATTAAAATTAATGTACAAGAAAAAAAATGATTCTGACACTATCTTTAATAATATGCATATCGCTGTTTTCAAATCTTTATTTGTGGATGAAAAATGTTAGGAGTTCTAGTTTAAACACTTCAAAACAAGGTGTTAAGCAATTCTATTATGTATAACTGCTTTATTATGGCATTGGTCAAAATGGATAATTCATGTGGGAACAGAAGCAATTGTGATGAACCGTAATGAAATTCATATAGCTGGCACACATAATCCTTAAATATTATCAGTTACGAACAGCTTTGTACTGATGTGACTCTGAACTCCTGGTAGAACTAACAAAGCTGCTGCAAGATGGCAAGAAGAACCATAGACTGGTTTTGTATGTCCCTGTTGCCATCCTAATCCCTTCACGTAGAGCAGCCCAATAATTTTAAGATACAACGGCCTACCTGAGGCATAAACCGTGGATCCACAATCAAACTGGGGGTACTCGACTGTTTTACAGAACTGGAGCAGAAATTTCTGTATTGCACTCCATCACCCATGTGCGAGGCACAATCTCTTTAGACTTTCAGCTTTTAATTTCTTCAGGTGTGGTATCATGTAAGCTTTTCACTGTAGGTGGGACTCACAAACTTTAATGTTCTAAAATTAAGAACTGTTTCCTCCTTTCGAGAACAGGTAGACTAATACCATCACAACACATTTATATAAAGAAAATTTAATACCTGCGTGCTCTGCTTTCTGCCTACCCCTCCAGCTACCTTACCATCTTTCGTACCTGACAACTATTCATTAAGGGGCTACAAGAGGAGTACAATATAACGAAGTCATCCAAAATCAACTGCTTTGTTGTAAAATGTCTTTCAGTGAATTACTCTTGCATTCTGAAATAATCTAAAGAAATCTGTTGTGTTTATCATGCCGATTAGAAAAATTCTGTCTCTTGCAAATGAATGCGTATTTTGTCTCTAACCAAACATGTCTTGCCCGTTCATACTGGGCTTAATCCGTGGTTTTCAATTTTTTATTCTTTTCATATATCTATTGGTTCTCCTTTAGGCAGTAAATGCACACAGTACAGGTTTCCAACTGACAATAGGTCACATTCATACATTTCAGAACTCACAACCTGTCACGTGTAAAACAGGAAGGGCTGTGTATAGTGAAATTTATAAATTTTACATTCTACGGAGTATATACCTGGATAAGGAGAAAAAAACAAACAAATCCAGGATTTTTCTCATCTTTCCTGGTTAAGAGATGCACATTTTCCCTGGTAAAAATACACTAAGCCTCAGGTGAAAGTACATTTTTTCCATGTTAAGTGATAAAATACTTTCCTTCAGAGCTATAAAACTTTCAATACTCCACATGGTAAATGTTTTATACACCAGCATAGAACTTCCCAGCATTTTAGGGAACAAAATCCAGCAAAAAACAACAAATTTTGGAAAGATCTTTGATGTGTAGCAACATGTCTGCGCCATATCTTTGTATTATGAAAATATAAATATGAATTCTGCCAAATACAGCACAGTAGCTTCCAAAGCACTGAGATCGAGCATGCAAAGCAACAAAGCAGGAATAGCTAGTAGAGAAATGTGGAACTGTGGAAACATGGATGACCAAATGAAAGATAGATTCTACTACAAAAAAATAAAAGAGATCTTTGGAGAAAAGAGAAGCACCTATATAAATATTAAGAGGTCAGATAACAAGACAGTGGTAAGCAAAGAAGGGAAGCGTTAAAGGTGGAAGGAATATATCGAAGTGCTATGCTAGGGAAATGCGCTAGAACATGCTATTATAGAAAAGGAAGAGGAAATAGAGCAAGATTAGATGGGAGATATGATCTGTGAGAAGAATTTGACAGAGCACTTTTAAGACCAAAGTATAAACAAGGCACGTAGTACAGATGTTGTTGCAGTCCTTGGGAGATACAGCCATGGCAAAACTATTCCATCTGGTATGTGTAGGTCCAGAGGAATGAAGGAACATGCAAAGCAGTACTGAGCCTTACACTTAACTTAGAAGAGAGATGGAAAATACACAAAACAAACAATAATAGCACAGAGAATGTTTTTGACATTGTAGACTGGAATATTCTCTTTGAAATTTTGAAGGTATGATGGATACAATACAAAGAGCAAAATGTTATATACTACTTGTACAGAAACCAGATGCAGTTAAGACCCAAAGGGTGTAAAAGAAAAGCAGTAGTTGAGAAGGGAGTGAGGATTGTAGCCTATCCCTGATGTTATTCAGTCTTCAGCATATTTGATTCCATCAGGAACTGTTGTGTACAGCGACCATAGATTGTATGGAAGGAGAGGCATGCAGCAGTTAGTTGCAATTCCATTAGTTTTTGTTCTGCTAGCAGATCTAAATTTTGGCTATAAATAGCCATCTTCAGTGCAGTTTCATTACAATTCAACAGACTCACGGCAGTTCATGTCACCAGGTCTCCTTCTGCCTATTCACCTATAAGAACATGTGGTGACATGATGGCTGGATGCCTTTTTGTCAGCCAATCATACCTCACCTCACATGATGTCACCAGCCAATGACAGCAGATATTCAGAGCAAAGGACATGTGATGTAGTCAGTCAGTAGTGACATCACAGTTAAACAGCATGAACTCACAAATATGAAAAGTTAATGGTTTAAATGAAATATATATACAGTATAGCTACAAGAAGAGCTAAGCTTTTACATATAATATTAGTCTACAAAAATTTTTTTGCTGTTTTTTTCTGAGGGTGTGGCTTGGTAGGATCCTAGCACAGTTTCAGTCGCAGCTGCTAAATAATTCTGACAAGCACAATTATAAATTTCACTACTGTGCACCGAGCATTTAATCGGTTGCCCTGCTGAATAAATATTCTGTCAAGTATTGCATAGTTTGTAATCAATGAAGGTACAAGAAAAAATATGAAAAACTAACCTTGACACTTGGTCTTTTTAGCATGTGGTACCTTTTAAGATACATGAAACTCAAATGTGCCAGTAAAATTTTAAATAAAGGCATAAATGGCTGGTCTTCTGGGTACGTGGATGATCCCCAAAGTGTTAAATTTTGAATGGGTGTCTAAAGATCCATGACATAAGAAATTCATCCACATGTAATATGATTCATCTTGCAAAAAAAAAAAAAAAAGAAATTTACTTAGAAAGTAACACTTCTCAAGCCAGCATTCACAATATCTTTCTGTGACCTGTTAGATATGTAAACAGTTGTGATGTCACACTCATCAAATGCAGTTTATTGTTTTGAAGCATTGCACTGTCTTCATCCTAAAGCCATTGACACATTCTGGTGTCAGCAGACACTTGTGAGTACACTGTGTTTTGTTGTAAATGGTGCATTTTATTTGCAACTAAAGTTTTATTTTGGTATTACTCTCTTGTTTATGTTTTATCAGTGCAGTATTGTTCTGCAGTAATGGGCTGAAGTAAAATTCTTTGTTAGCGTATCCGTTCTTACCAGTTAAAATTACAAAAATGTAACTAAAAACCAAAGCCATGAAAATTTTCCAGACTTTTAAAAAATTCCCAAGTTTTTCCCAGATGCACCCTCTACCACCAACTGGAAACCTGTATTGTGTGCATCTTGTGCCTAGAGAAGAACCAATGGCTACATGAAAAGAATGGAAACTGAAAACCATTGATGACGCCTAGAATGAATAAGCAAAACATGTTTGGTTCAAGCAAACTAAACATCCAGTTGGTGAAGATAGATTTTTCTTATCTACATGATAAACATTATTCAAGTAGAAAATCAGGAAGAATGGTTGCAAATTTTAACATAATTTTGTAATACTAATTTCTTCCCTTCTACGGTAAAACTTGTTTCATCAGTAAATTACTAAACAATAAGATGATTACTCTACACCATATGAACAATACACTAGGAACAATACACTTGGCATTCCTTTTCTTTCTTATTACTTCAATCCAAAAACTGATCCTTGCGAACACAACATCAGACAAAAAAGAAATGAGACCACTTACATTACTATGGAACTTTGTATTGTTATACAATACATGGCAAAATGTTTATATTCGTATTATTCTTATGGTGAAGAGAATACTGCATGTGATTCACAATTCATAAAAGTTCCTATTAACAACCATCTCTTCTCACAGGTAGGAAAAAATTCAAAACGTAGATTTTGCCATATTGACAAACATCCCAAACAGTCTTGCCAGTCAGATTTTCGTAGTACATTGAAATGCTGCTACATTCGAAGATGAACAAAATGGAATTTGCATTTACTTCGTTGGATAATGTATGAAAATGCAGTGCTCGAAACTCGGGGCGGAGAAAAAAAGCTCATCTTCCACCTCTTTTTTTTAATTTATTTACTGACGCAGAGGTTTTGGTGCCAGTATTTATCTTTGTGCCTACAAAGCATGCCTGTGTAGCACTACATATATTTGACGGCAGAAGTTAGTTGTGGCGGCACCCACCAACATTTTTCAGAACTTCCGCTTGCTTTGCACTCGATTCTAAGCCACAGGCAGTTTTTTGGATTACAAAAACCGGAAAAAAGTGCAGCTTAGATTCGAGTAAATATGGTAGAGCAAGCTTTTCCCTGTTGCACCACAACTCTCTTCCAGTTTCTACCACTGAAGTTTGTTGAGCATCTTTGTAATGATAAACGCTGCTGTGGTAAAATGCACTGTTCTTCACTGGACCCTCTACCTCCTCCCCCTCTCCCCATCCCCTCAAATCAGTCCAAGCTGTTGCCAACAAAATTGTAATTCAACAGTAGAGAATTTCTTCACCTATTTAAGTGCAATATGTTACATTTATTTATGTTGGTGAATGATGCAACCAGCCACAAATACTTTCTAAATGTACCATAACCAGTTTCAGACTACCATAACCAGTTTCATTTGGCTAACATTTTTAGTTACATGGATGTTTTGACCAACAGTATGCCATCTGATCCCACACTGCAAATGAATATTTGAGTATTTAGTGCCACATTATAAGTTGTTTTGCTAGTAAAAATATGCTAAAGTGCTTGCATTTATTCATATATAATGTAGAATAGTTGTGTCCATTTACATAAGTTGGCTATATGTTTTGTTGCGGTCCATGTGGTTTTCCAGGTCAATGTATATGTTGTTGAATTCCACATATGTTTTTGTTCACAATGCAAAGATTATCATTAAGCAAAGCTACAAAGATATTCATTAAATATTGACCAAGGATGTAAACTGAGCAAAGATGATGCATGGGATGTGCAAAATGTGACACACACAAAATGTCTGCACTCTAAGAGTAAATTTATTATTAAAAGACAGTAACACAAATTGTTTTCAGTCAGTCTAGTATGAATTTTTTTTATGGAATAAATAAAAGTAGACATATGTGTACACTCATTTATGTATACAGATATTTGATTACAAATACACTTTCTAAGTTAGTTGCAGGAAACACAAAATTAAAAAGTTGGAGGTGGGATGAGAGCAACACATTTGTTCATCACGTTAGTTTACATTTATACAATTATACACTCCTGGAAATTGAAATAAGAACACTGTGAATTCATTGTCCGAGGAAGGGGAAACTTTATTGACACATTCCTGGGGTCAGATACATCACATGATCACACTGACAGAACCACAGGCAACAGAGCATGCACAATGTCGGCACTAGTACAGTGTATATCCACCTTTCGCAGCAATGCAGGCTGCTGTTCTCCCATGGAGACGATTGTAGAGATGCTGCATGTAGTCCTGTGGAACGGCTTGCCATGCCATTTCCACCTGGCGCCTCAGTTGGACCAGCGTTCGTGCTGGACGTGCAGACCGCGTGAGACGACGCTTCATCCAGTCCCAAACATGCTCAATGGGGGACAGATCCGGAGATCTTGCTGGCCAGGGTAGTTGACTTACACCTTCTAGAGCACGTTGGGTGGCACGGGATACATGCGGACGTGCATTGTCCTGTTGGAACAGCAAGTTCCCTTGCCGGTCTAGGAATGGTAGAACGATGGGTTCGATGACGGTTTGGATGTACCGTGCACTATTCAGTGTCCCCTCGACGATCACCAGTGGTGTACGGCCAGTGTAGGAGATCGCTCCCCACACCATGATGCCGGGTGTTGGCCCTGTGTGCCTCGGTCGTATGCAGTCCTGATTGTGGCGCCCACCTGCACGGCGCCAAACACGCATACGACCATCATTGGCACCAAGGCAGAAGCGACTCTCATCGCTGAAGACGACACGTCTCCATTCGTCCCTCCATTCACGCCTGTCGCGACACCACTGGAGGCGGGCTGCACGATGTTGGGGAGTGAGCGGAAGACGGCCTAACGGTGTGCGGGACCGTAGCCCAGCTTCATGGAGACGGTTGCGAATGGTCCTCGCCGATACCCCAGGAGCAACAGTGTCCCTAATTTGCTGGGAAGTGGCGGTGCAGTCCCCTACGGCACTGCGTAGGATCCTACGGTCTTGGCGTGCATCCGTGCGTCGCTGCGGTCCGGTCCCAGGTCGACGGGCACGTGCACCTTCCGCCGACCACTGGCGACAACAACGATGTACTGTGGAGACCTCACGCCCCACGTGTTGAGCAATTCGGCGGTACGTCCACCCGGCCTCCCACATGCCCACTATACGCCCTCGCTCAAAGTCCGTCAACTGCACATACGGTTCACGTCCACGCTGTCGCGGCATGCTACCAGTGTTAAAGACTGCGATGGAGCTCCGTATGCCACGGCAAACTGGCTGACACTGACGGCGGCGGTGCACAAATGCTGCGCAGTTAGCGCCATTCGACGGCCAACACCGCAGTTCCTGGTGTGTCCGCTGTGCCGTGCGTGTGATCATTGCTTGTACAGCCCTCTCGCAGTGTCCGGAGCAAGTATGGTGGGTCTGACACACCAGTGTCAATGTGTTCTTTTTTCCATTTTCAGGAGTGTATATTGACATCTTAAACTGCAGTGGTGTAACTGTTTATTGGTTAGCCCCAGCTGCTCATTAAGAATGTATTGGATGAGCTGAGAGAGTGAATATATATTTCTGGTTCCTCTAAGAGGTCCATTTCCTTGCCTTTGTTTAGTAACATGTAATGTCTATAAGTTGTAATTAATGTTAGAAGCAGTGTGTCCATTATGAACCTTTTGTGTAGCTACTGAAGATTTATTTAGCCATTTGGTTTCCACTGGAAGAAAACTTACTAAGAACAATTTGCCCTACTTCTTTTTTATAATAAGTTTACTGCTAGTGTGCAAACATTTATCTGCATGTTACACTTTGCACATACCACACATCACCTTAGTACAGTTTACATCCTTGGTCAATATTTAGTGAATTATGTCTTTGTGTCTTTGCATTGTAACCAAAAACATCAAGTGTATAACATTGGTGGTGCTCAACACTGATATTAAGAATATTATGAAATGTGCCACAGTAATTTATTTACAATGTGTGTGCTATGTGGAATTCAACAACATATACATTGACCTGGAAAACAACATGGACCACTACTAAACAAATCGCCATCTACTGGAACTTATGTATGTGAACACAACTATTTTGTATCATATATAAATAAATGCAAGCACTTTAGTTTATTTGTATTATAGAAACAACTTATAACATGGCACTACATATTCAAATATTCCTGTGTAGTGTGGGAGCAGATGGCATGCTGTTTGTCAAACCATCTATGTAACAAAAAATGTTAGTCATCTGAAGATGGGCATAGTAGCCTGAAGCCAGTATTGACATTGAAAAATGATCCTATCACATTTCCTTGGGACACTCCTGTATTTACCCTCATATCTGCTACTTTCATTCTGTTAAGAGTGATGTGTTGTATTCTATCTGCAAGAAGTTCTGAATCCAATCAAAAATCTGGTCTGAAACTCAAGATGTTCATATTTTGTTCACTAAACAACAGTGTGGAACTGTACCAAATGCCTTCCAGAAATCAAAGAACACAGCATCAACCTAGGTTCCATAGTCTATGGCACTCTGGATTTCATGGACAAACAGAGTGAGCTGAGGATTCCAAGATCTCTGTTTAGGGAATCCATGTTGATTTTTATAGATGAGATTTTCATCCTCCAAAAATGTTACAATAAAAGAGCACAAAATATGTTCCACATCCACACTATGGAATGACACTGGCAATATAGACCAATAATTATGTGCATCTACCTGTACACTCCACTGTTGTCTGTACACTAAAAAGCAGTGCAGCCATTTTTGTTGTCAGATATTGTGAAACTTTTAATCATATGGGTACAAAGCTTCAGTCCAGATGCATGTCCCACAGATAGGTGTCTGCAGGTCTTGGTGTGAGGTTGGCAGAACTAAAAGTTTTACTTTTTTATTTGGTGCTACAGAACAAATGATTTTGGTAAGGCTAGTAACTAATTACATGTGTGTTCCATAATTTTAGATTATCTTAAATGCAATAAACAGCCTTGACAGTTAATAATATACATTGCATTCGTATGTTGCTATATGTGGGAAAGTAGGCAATGCTATATGTGGGAAAGTAGGCAATGGAGCTTCTTACGTATTGTATTGCTGAGCAGTAAAATCTTGGAAACCAAGTAGAGCTGCACCTGTGAGAATGTGAGGCCCTGTTGCACAACTTCAGCGCGCTCAGTTTCCAAGAGGAGAACACTGAATAACTAAGCAGACCTAAACTGAATCTTGCTTCATAACTGAGGTGAAATCTTGCATAAGTTACTTCAATATGAAACTTCATTGAGTGGCTGTTAGGATGCCTTTACATGTGAAAGTTAAAAGCAACTACAATGAACTCTTACATCTCCTCAGTGAATACGACAAAAAGCTGAAACATCATTTAGGACACTCTTCTGCATTTACAGGACTGTCAAATCTAAAAAAGAATTACTCTGCTTCTATCTTGAACATGCTGATGCACAAAATAAGAAATTAGATAAATGAATCAATTATTAAAGATAAAGCAACTGGCGAGTGTAATTTCTCGTGGATTTCTTTAGTACTCCACTATACCACAGGTGATGGTCAACTTCATGAAAGTCTCTCACAATTGAGACCTCAGAGAAAAAGTTCTCAGTTAACTCACTGTGTCAAGTTCAGATAAAATCCCAAAATTTTGATGACTGCATAAATCACCACTATACAGGGGCTAAGTCAGACATCATCGTCAATGACTCTTGTGGAGACAGTCATCAAAAGCTTGTGATTTTATCCAAATTTCACCCAGCAAGTTAACAGAGAACTTCTTACCTATGTCCATTAAAGATTTTTTTGAATTCATGAACCTCCACTGAGTTATGAATGAGCTGCTGTTAAGCCTGGTCATTTGAAAAGATTGCAATCAGGGGTAATACATATATTTTCTGTTGCTACATTGGTTCACAAATTCATTCATCAACTGAATTCAGTGCTATCACAAACAGTGTCAAACATTAAAAAATGCAGAACTTCAACTTTTTCCCCAAGTCAACCAAAAGAACCTGGGCTCTAGGATAAGAAGGTAATGAAACAACTGCACCTGAAGTGTCTGCCATGTTGTTAAATTCTCCATCTTGTTCGATGAAAATCTTGTACCACAGTCAACTGGTTTCAGTTTTCAAAGACAGGACAGATCCAGATAAGGGTCACTGAAAAGCCTATGGATTTAAAATCGTGAAAAGCCTATGGATTTAAAATCATGATGCAAGATGTCAGTTTCAGTTTTCTTCTACATACTTTTGCACATATTTTCACTTTCACTGACATCTCATTTGATATATCGCAAACTGGAGCTTATGACATTGGCTAATGTGTAAAAAAAATTAATGACTTCCAAGAACTGTAAAACCAATTGTGACGTATGAAAGAAAACAGGATGAAGTCCCTGATGGCCAACATACGGATGAACCATAACTAAATGTTCTAGGCGTGATGTTGCAGTCACTTTGGGGACATACTTTAGAATAACCTATGGTAAAATTTTGGACAGTGATGGGGCTAGACAAGAGAGAATAAGTAACTTGGACTCTTATTTTTGGAACTTTTGAATGTACATAATCTTGATCAATATGAATAGTGTTATCCTGAAAATTTATTGCACTCACTAAGGGACTGCCATGGATAATTTTTCCCCTGTAAAGACCACAGTTATTCACTGCATATATTTCCAAAGAAATGTATTATTAAAGTATTGGTGATTTTTTGAAGTTTATGTCAGATGGACTTCAGTCTCCATACTGTGAAATGATAAAACTCTTTGAACTTATTTTAAATATTGTTGCATCCAGAGCCTATTTGAGGGGAGCTTTCCAGCCATAAAAAAAGGATAAAAAAATCTTTGTATGTTGTGTACAAACTAAAAAACAGCTCACAAACTTCTGCATCTACATCGCTACTCTACAAGCAACCATAGTGTTCGTGGCGGAGGGTATCCTGTACCGCTACTAGTCATTTCCTTTCCTGTTCCATTCACTAATAGAGCGAGGGAAAAAACGACTGTCTGTATGTCTCCGTATGAGCACTAATTTC
This sequence comes from Schistocerca cancellata, assembly GCF_023864275.1. Lineage (NCBI taxonomy): Eukaryota > Metazoa > Arthropoda > Insecta > Orthoptera > Acrididae > Schistocerca > Schistocerca cancellata. The sequence continues at coordinate 192,111,511 of NC_064633.1, forward strand.
TCGTATCTTATTTTCAAGGTTATTATGTGCTATGTATGTTGGCGACAGTAGAATCATTCAGCAGTCAGCTTCAAAAGTTGGCTCTCAAGATATTCTCGAAAGTGTTTCTCAAAAAGAATGTTGCCTTCCCTTCAGAGATTCCCGTTTGAGTTCCCGAAACATCTCTGTAACACTTATGTGTTGTTCGAGCCTACCGGTAATAAATCTAGCAGCCCGCCTCTGAATTGCTTCGATATCTTCCTTCAATCTGACCTGGTACAAATCCCAAATACTAAAGCAGCACGTGAGAATATGTCACACCAGGGTCCTATATGTGGTCTCCTTTACAGGTGAACCACTTTTTCCTCAAAATCTCTCAATAAGCCAGAGTCAACTAATCACCTTCCCTACCACACTTCTCACACGCTCGTTCCACTTCATATCGCTTTGCCATGTTATGCCCAGATATTTAAATGACTTGACTGTGTCAAGCAGGACACTAGTAATACTGTCTCTGAACATTGCAGGTTTGATCTTCCTACTCATCCACATTAACTTATACTTTTTCACATTTAGGGCTAGCTGCCATTCATCACACCAACTGGAAATATTGTCTAAGTTACCTTGTATCTTCTTACAGTCACTCAACTTTGACACCTCACTGCACACCACAGCATCATCAACAAACAACTGCAGATTGCTGCCCACCCTGTCTGCCAAATCATTTATCAGGGTGTCTACGTGGACAAGGAAAAAAAATTCCCGGATTTTTCCCGGATTTCCCGGTTAAAAACACACTTTCTCCCGGATGACAGTATATTTTCCCCTATCACTCCTTTGAATGGTTATGGTTTTGTAAACGGGCGTACAATTTCCCGGCACTTTAGAAAACGAAACTCAGAGAAGAAGACACGTTTTGGAAATATCTTTGATGTGCAGCAACATGTACGCTGCGTATTTTCGTATTACGAAAACATACATTAGAAAATTCACCAAACACCGCATGTTACTTTCCGAACCATTGAAACCGAGATTTCGAAGCGCTTTTGTACGCCGTTCGTAACTCATGTCACGTGATCTCGCCACACTGCTCACATCTAATACTTTCCCCTCTTTGGGGAAGTGTGAGGGGGAGTTTGTAGCCTGTCGGCTTTTACTCCCCTGTGTACTTGTGTGTGTGATTATTTCTGTACTTTTTTGATGTCTGTGAGATGTGATGTTTGTTCTGTGTGTGTCTGGTACTTGCCTGAGGTTTGGCGAGATAATTGTAGTATTTTGGGTAGGAGTAGGATTTGGGGATGGGTATTGGGATTTTTCTCTTCGACTTAGTCGTCGAAGATCGTCATGGGGCGATTGTGTTTATCGCGGGACATGTCATACCGACCTAGGGAGTGGATGAGGGCGTTTCGCGACCTGGAGGTACCTTCATAGAAGGCCCTTGCCAGGTCTTGGAAACGCTCTCTCAGGAGTGGGATTTCCGCAGCGGCGTGTAAATCGTCAATGGGGAATCCAAGGGGTAAATGCAGTGCCCTCCTGAGGGCGCGGTTCTGCAGCTTCTGGAGGGTGTCCAGGTGCTGCTTCGCCGCGTATCCCCAGACAGGACACGCGTATTCCATGACTGGCCGGATCAGGGCCTGGTACACGTTCACTCCTACTGAGAAGGAAAGGGAGCTGTTTGAGTTGAGGATTGGGTACAGGATGGACATTCTGGCGCAGACCTTCCTGTGGACTTCGTCTATGTGGGGTTTCCATGTAAGACGAGAGTCCAAGGTTACGCCAAGATACTTGGCAGTTCTGCGCCAGGGGAGTTGGGTTCCGTTTAGGTGAAGGTGAAGGGGGGGGGGGGCGTTGAGGAGGTTCGTGCCTTCCGAGCCTACGGGTAATCAGCATCGCCTGCGTCTTTTCAGAATTGATGGTGATTCGCCAGCGACGGGCCCAAGTTTCTGTGTCATCTAAAACCCTTTGTAACCTACGGATGACCAGGTCCTTGTTCGCGTTTCTTGTGTAGAAGGCTGTATCGTCAGCATACTGAGCGGTGTGCACCAGGGGGGCCGTTGGAGTGTCCGCAGTGTACAGACTGTACAAAACGGGCCCCAGGACCGATCCCTGTGGCACTCCGGCACGAATACGCCTCTTGGTGGAGGTGGCTGTTTCTACTTTGACAGAGAAAGTTCTGTTTGAGAGATAGCTTTTGATCTGCTTAACTATTCTCCCGGGGAACCCTTGAGTGTACAACTTGTAGAGTAGCCCTCTATGCCATACCGAGTCAAAGGCTTTGGCTACGTCTAGTAGCACTATCCCACAGTAGCCTCTGTGGTTGAAGCCCTCTGTGGCTGCTTCAACCACTCTCATGATCTGTTGTGGGGCAGAGTGGTTCTGCCGGAATCCGAATTGGAAATCCGGCAGAATTTGCTCTCTGGTGATATGTTCTTGTATGGGTCTTAGCAGGAGGCGCTCATAGATCTTGCTGAGAGTTGGCAAGAGGCTAATCGGCCTGTAGTGCTGCGGGAATAGAGGGTCTTTCCCTGGTTTGTGTATCGCGACCACTTCCGCGTGTTTCCAGCAAGCTGGGAACTCGCGGGTACGAGTAATCTCGTTGAAGACGTTCGCGAGGTGTTCGATCGCCGTGGGTGGGAGGTTTTTGACCAACTGGTTGGTGACATTGTCATGTCCTGGCGCCTTTTTGGAGGGGAGGGACCTAATTACTTTTGCCACGTCTTCAGGGGCAAAGACTGTGGGTTCGTCTTCTGGGTCCTCCTCAGCATTGAGGAAGACGGCCAGTTGACGACGGACCACTCTCTCATGCTCATCATCCTGGGGTTCAGCCGCTTGGAACTGCTTCTCGAAAGTGTCGGCGAGGGCGTTTGCCTTTGCAGCATGGCTGTAGGCCATACCCTGTTCGCCGTGCAGTGGCGGCATCCTAGCGCGTCTTTTTGTAAACTGTTTGGTCGCTTGCCATAGTGTATGATCGTCTACTTTGAGAGCTCTGAGGCGGTTTTGCCATTGCTGGTTTCTGTGCTCATTGAGCGCTACCTTCAGTTCTCTCTGTAGATGATTGAGCAGCCTCCTTGTGGCCTGGTTTCTGGTTATCTTCCACTCTTTTGCCACTCTGTTCTTATGTCGAATTTGAGCTAGCAAGTGTTCCGGGAGCTGTATTTGCGGCGGCGGGCCATCCCTTTGTGGAGGGGCGGCCTCTTCTGCTGCCTGCAGGATGGTACCTGTTAGGTCTTGTAGTGCTTGTTCTACTGTTTCAGCAGTAGGTGGCGGAGCGCGAGCGATATCAGAGGCGACAGTTTCTCGGTATCGCTCCCAGTTTGTACGTTTGTAAGACGTCTGGTACCGTGGGAGTGCTACCCATTCTCCCACGTCTACCTCTAGGATCACTGGGTTGTGGTCGGAGGACATTCTGTTGATCGTCCTCGCGGTCACAAAACCCGTAATCCTCCTAGTGAGAGCTATGTCTAACACGTCGGGCCTGCCTCCATTTTTTGGAAAATGTGTGGGCTCGACTGGACCCCATGTTTCGAAATGGTGGTTGCGCGCTAGTTGTTGCAATCTGGCGCCTGCTCTGGAGGTTACTCTAGAATTCCAATCAGGATGTTTGGCATTGAAGTCGCCCCCTATTATGAGTTTGCCTTCAATTTGCCCTAGAGTAGCTATGTCTCCCTCATCTATCTGGTCTTGTGGGGGTCGGTAGATTGCAACGATTGTTAGGGGTCCAGTGGCAGTGGCTACTTCCACTGCCACTGCTTCGATTTTATTGGTAGCTGGTAAGAATACCTGGTGGTGGGGGATCCCTCTTTTTATGTATATGGCCACTCCTCCGCCATGGGTTGGCCTGTCTTTGCGATAGCTAACATAGTTGGGGACTGTCACTTTTGTCCCCGGTTTTAGGTGGGTTTCCCCCATCATGCATATGTCGATGGAGAACTCCTTCATGAGTTCTCTGAACTCGACCTCTTGATTAACAATGCCGTCTGCGTTAAAGACGCACATTGTCAGGCCTTGGATGTTTGGTCGTCTATCCAAGATGGGGTTTCGAAACTACTGAGGAAGTCGCAGAGGGGAGCGACTGCTGGACTGTTGCCTGAAGGGCAGTGAGGATCTGTGTGTTCTGCTTTTGGGCTTCCCTGAATTCCTTCATCATTTCCATGACGAGGTTCATGGTCTGCACCATAACGCCTAACAACTGGTCCATGGGGGGGGACTGTGTGTGGGGTTCCCTAGAGCTTCCTCTGACTTGGTGGACCTGGTCGCTGTTGTTGTGTGTTTCCCGGTGTTGTTCTTGTGACTGTGACTGGTGTTGTGGTGACGGGGCCACGCTTTCATGGTTTCTCGGGGGAGAAACCACTTCTGCATATGTTGCCCTGGGTGTGTCCGGTCTTGGTTTTAACCAAACCTTGTCTGCGTGTGTTGTTGCATTTTGTTTTCTTGTTTGGTTGGTTGGGTTTGTCGTGTTTTGTTTACGTGTGTGGGGGGCGGCCTTTGCGCCCTTTGCCTGCTGTGAGTGTCTTTTGTGGACCTCACACCCTTGGTAACCCGCTGTGTGGTTTTTGCCGCACAGCGCGCACCTTATTTGTGGGTCCGTGTGCTTGAGTGTGCATGTCCTGGTGTCGTGGGCCTCGGCGCACTTCCTGCATCTCACTGGCATGGTGCAGTGCGCAGCTATGTGGTTCAGGCCCTGGCACCTGAAGCACTGCACCGTCTTGTTTTTACGGCGCAGAGTATATTCAGAGCATAGGACACGTGATGTAGTCAGCCAATAGCAACATCAGTGTTAAGTAGCGCGCCAAACAGGGAAAGTTAATAGTTTAAATTAATATACATAGTGTTGTTACAAGAAAAGCAAAGCTTTCACATAAAATATTGGTCTCAAGCCGCAAGAGAAGCTAAGCTTTCGCATATACTGTTGATCTTTTTTGCGCGTGTTACACTTTAAGAGATATCATACAAATGTGCCTGTAAAATTTTTAATAATGACATAAATGTCTGATCTTCAGGGTTCAAGGGTTCGAAATGCTTCTAAATGGCTCGTCATCAGACACCTGATTTTTAAATGAGAGTCAAACGCTTTGTGATTTAATACATTCACGGTCCATTCTTGTACGTAGTTCAACTTACGTAAAAGCATATTTACTTTGAAAGTAACGCTTTTCAAACCACCAATCGTATTATTTTTCCGCGACCTGTTACAAATAGGTTCGTTTCAGCAGTTGCCAGAGAGCTCAGGTAACAGGCGACACTGCGCTTGGGTAGATATCATGACTTAGGAAGCCCATATGTACGTACGTGTAAAAGATCATCAATGAAAGATGATACTGCAAAATCATCGGAATTTCGTGAATCATATTAAAATGTGCACATTTAAAGTGCATCCTTAAAGGCACACTCGTATGTCCAGATTCCCAATGAAGTACCGTAGACCCCGACCTGATATTAAGCTTTTAAGTGTGGTTTTCAGGATGTAAATTTTCTTGGAGCACCAGTACTGTATTATATCATGTTTGGTTCTTTATTATGGCATAATGCCATATGTGCTAGAAAATGAAAACATGCACTTGAAATGCAGCGAACAGTTGAAACTACCCAGTACTGTGGAATTAAACATTTCGTTTCAGATACACTGACTGTCTCTGCGGAAAAGATTAGCAAAAGTCAAATTTCTATAGCAAACAGACAAAAATAACTTCATTGTTCCGCAAGGCGATTAATGCTTGACTGTCAGAAAGGTGGAAATCAAATAAAATCTGAAACTAATGACATATTTCAGCCTTTAGTAATTATGTGAATGTGTTTTAATTCACTTGATAGCTCCCGGCCACGTATATCAGTTTTGTTTTCATTTGACGTGAGAGTAAACGAAGGGGAAACAGCAAAGTCACTGAACGTAAACACGGGTCACGTGGAGACTACCCACTATAGCTCAGATTGTTCTGCGCATCAGCCCCGGATCTACGACATTTGCGAACCGGGTCAATACTAAAAAAAATCGAATTTTCAAAATATGTTCATCTTGTAGCGCACATCTTTCTGAAAAGTCTGAAACCTAAAACGTATGTATTCGAGGAAATGTAAGACATATTATTTGGTCTTAAGTATGCCCAAGTGCAGTTCCATGCCTCTTTTTCTACTGCACGTCCAAACTATATTCAGGAGAGTGGAAATTGAAATGTCCTGTGGTGCCTCTCCTGCTCCCAGTCGGCCGGTTTGTCTTTAAAAAAAATCTCGCAATTAATAGCGGATGGGATTATTTGTAATCGAGAGAACAAGAACTCTTCGGAAAATCTGAACTCTTCATTGCCCATTAGTTAATAACTTGCTGTTTTGTGTGTCATAAAATTAAATATAGGATATATAAAACCAGTACTGACAAGAGATAAGCAAGAAATTACACATTTCTTCAAACCTTAGCTCCTAGCATTTTTTTCTCTCTAATCTTGCTACAGCTTTACATGGCATGTTTTCCTTTCTGTGAAAGAATCTTTTACCTCATCAAAGTTTGTCAAACTTTTTGCTACATGGAAAATCGAAATGTAATTATCTAATACTGAAAAAGCTCTTAATACAAATAATACCCAAGACTGGTGAGGTTTCTCGATCTGATTACGTCTATTTTGTCACTGTCTGCTAGATAAAACAAAATAGGCCTTTCTAATACGGCAGTAATTTTATAACACACCAAATAAACGAGACTGTTTTGGCACAAATGGTCATTTTTATAACACGACAGAATATAATCCAATAAGTATTAATATCAAATGCCTATTAGACCTACTACAAGCAAAAAGCTTTATGTTAGTAAATAGTTTCACGTTTCATTCATATGCACCAGCTTCTCTAGCATGGCATCGAAAACTAGTATTACGAAATTTTTATATAAATTTGGAATAGTCTTATTCTTCCATAATTTGTGTGATGTCCTCGTTTCTTCTCCATCCTCATTCTAACAAACAATCCTGTCATCACCAATTCTTTAGCTATTGCTGCCACTGTCAAAATTTGTTCGCCGATTAACTTCACTAACCCTGCCAGAATCACTGGTTTAGTTCTCCCACAATTATTCTCTGGTTAGGCGTTGTTACGTGTTCGTACAACACGTTTTCCGCGTTACTTCCATAATAGAACTTAAGCGGCTGGTAGCCGGGGACTGTACTACTGGTCCTTACTAGTGTAGCGATCTGGCCAAACATTTTCTGTCAAAACTTCATTTTCTTGGACACACCGAGAAGATAATACATAATCTTTCTCACCTGTTATTCCTGTCAGTCGTTTATTTCCATTCTGATAGTATGAATCTATGGATTTCGATAGTAATTATAACAACGCTGAGCCGGCCGCGGTGGTCTAGCGGTTCTAGGCGCGCAGTCCGGAACCGCGCGACTGCTACGGTCGCAGGTTCGAATCCTGCCTTGGGCATGGATGTGTGTGATGTCCTTAGGTTAGTTAGGTTTAAGTAGTTCTAAGCTCTAGGGGACTGATAACCACGGATGTTAAGTCCCATAGTGCTCAGAGCCATTTGAGCCATTTTATAACAACGCTGATCATTCCCACACTCAATCAGCCACATAATCAGACAGCGATTGCCATTCATCCATTCGGCTTTACTCCACTCAGCTCGTATAGCCCCGTCCCCTTTTGTCTGTAGAAAGTTTATTTCTAGATGCGACGAGGATTCTCCTGACAGACACATCACATACACTATGCATGCATTCAAAAGTCAGCTTATGATTCATTCAGAAATCAACTTAAAATGTGAGAAGCGTTTCAAAATCATATGACTAATTGATAGGCAAATGTGCGCTGGATGCTAGGTGCTTTGTGAAACAAGTTTTTTTCCCCTCAAGAATATCAATTAGGCGCACCTTTCCCCGGAAGTATCTAGCTGCTTGCTGCGACTGCTTGCACAGCCAACAGCCACATTCCTGTTTACAGAAGCGGGAGAATCTACTACTCAAACGTGACACTACTGCGCATGCGCATGAGCCCGCGCGTTAACTGCTAAAACAAATCGAATGCAAACAGTTGCGACTTCACACTCATTGGAGGCAATTTGTTGTTATGAAGCACTGCATAGTCTTCCTAAAGCCTTTGACACATTTTCAATCAGCAGACGCTTGCATGAGCACTTGTGTCGTCGTTTTATATGGCGCATTTCCTTTGCAATTTAAGTTATTTTCGTTTTTTTCTCTCGTTTATGTTTTATTGTTGAAGTATTATTCTGCAGTAGCGGGATACAGTAATATCCTTTGTTAGTGTGTCGGTTCTTACTAGTCAAAATTACAAAAATGTAACTGAAAACTAAAACAATGAAAAATTCCCGGAATTCTAAAAATATCCCGGGTTTTTCCCGGTTTTCTCCCGGATGAGAAAAATCCCGGGTTTTTCCCGGATCTCCCGGTTGTCCCGGGTCGTAGACACCCTGTTTATGTATATAGATAACAACAGCGGTACTATCCCACACTCCCCTGGGGCACTTCTGACTATATCCTTGTCTCTGATGAATACTTGCTCTAGTAAAAATTAAAAGGATCTCCTTTAGCAGCCTATAACTGCATTTTATCACCCAGCAATCAATGAATTCATCAAAAAGATAATTTTAAACTTTAAGAGGACATTTTATTCTTTTAAAACTGCTCACCTTAATGCAAAGTCTAGTATGCAGCACTGGTGCCAAATTTAATTGATAAACTATGAAACATATTCTAAGAAAAGTAAAACCACACATGTCAGATATAAGCACATGTGTTCAAAGCATTTCTGAATAAAGAGAGTCAAAATTAATTTTTGATATTTATTCCATCATTTAGTCCTTTTCCACTGAAGTACCTTCAAGATGACATGTTCCTGAGCACCATCAGAACATTCAAATGGACAATAAATTTCAGCTGTAAGACTAGGAGAGAAAACCGATCCCTGAACAGCATTTTTACTTTGGCTCTGGCTAATAAACTACAGCAGAATTACAATTCTCACCATGTTTGTTTAATAATGTAATCTAAACCATAAGGTTTCATGTACCTTGCTTAGTTTGATAGCACCTTGAAGTGCTGCCCTCTGAACGAAAAGATAGCTTACCATATATGCTAGACAGTATCCAGAATGTGCAGACAGCTATGTTACATTGATCCACAGTATAGCCATAGTCTAAACAGGACTGAACAAAATATTTCCATTATTGTAACACACAAGACTTATGTTCCGAAGTTCTGTCAACAAAGTTCTTAGGGAAATATGTTGTTCTGAGGGACTCTCTTTAACAATGTAGGAAAAATGTAGATTGCTACTTACCGTGAAGATGACAATTTAAGCTGCAGAGGGACACAATTAAAACATACCTACACATAAGCTTTTGGCCACAGCCTTCATCATAAAAAGAAAGAGAATCACACACACGATTCATTCACACAAGCAAGCACACCTCATGCACACTTGACCGCCAACTCTGGCAGCTCGAGCCAGAATGCCAACTGGTCTGAGCTGCCAGAGTTAGCAGTCATGTGTGTGAGGTGCGCTTCCTTATGAGAATGAATGGTGTGTGTTTCTCATTCTTTCTCTGACAAAGGCTGTGGCTGAAAGCCTATGTGTAAGTGTCTTAATTGTGCGTCTCCACAGCTTAACGTTTCATACTTATGGTAAGTAGCAATTTATATTTTCCAACATTGCTGATATTCCTAACTGGAGTTTCCAGTGTTTGGACCTCTCTTTGAGATCCTTCGGGTTTCTGAATAGTTAGTGGCAAGCAGGTACTTGTATGCATTTTAAAAATTGCAAGTTTCTTTCCAAATAAAGGGCAGCAAACTGCTCACCATATTAGGCATATTTTACTATTTATTAAATAGCAGAGTTATAACAAAAGTACTTCCTTTGGCAACAGTATTCTCCGGTGGAGAAAACTTCAAACTCTGCCAGAAAAAAAAGCGATTTTGTCAGGACAGATCGTAGAAATGCTGGCGGCCTCCTGAGGAAATCCTAACTGTAAAGTTGTCTCAGAATAATATCATTTCCAATAATATGACAAATTTTCTCATTGACTAAAAAATGCCCATATTACAAAAGTTGTCAATAAACTTTTTAAGCAACACGGAAAGTGGCTGGTCAGTCTCCTTTTTTCCAAAACTCCCATTTCATCCCATTCATCCAAATTATCATGAACATGAATCAGGACATTATTTCAAACAGAGATTCCATGACTTACCAAACGGGAAAGCACTGGTAGATAGGCACAATAAAAAACACACAAACACATACACAAAATTTCGAGCTTTCGCAACCCCCGGTTGCTTCGTCAGGAAAGAGGGAAGGAGAGGGAAAGATGAAAGGATGTGGGTTTTAAGGGAAAGGGTAAGGAGTCATTCCAATCCCGGGAGCGGAAAGACTTACCTTAGGGGGAAAAAAGGACAGGTATACACTCGCGCGCGCGCGCACGCACACACACACACACACACACACACACACACACACACACACACACACACACACATATCCATCCACAAGCAGACATATTTAAAGGCAAAGAGTTTGGGCAGAGATGTCAGTCGAGGCAGAAGTGCAGAGGCAAAGATGTTGTTGAATGACAGGTGAGGTATGAGTGGCGGCAACTTGAAATTAGCGGAGGTTGAGGCCTGGTGGATAACGGGAAGAGGGGATATACTGAAGGGCAAGTTCCCATCTCCGGAGTTCTGACAGGTTGGTGTTAGTGGGAAGTATCCAGATAACCTGGACGGTGTAACACTGTGCCAAGATGTGCTGGCCGTGTACCAAGGCATGTTTAGCCACAGAGTGATCCTCATTACCAACAAACACTGTCTGCCTGTGTCCATTCGTGCGAATGGACAGTTTGTTGCTGGTCATTCCCACATAGAATGCTTCACAGTGTAGGCAGGTCAGTTGGTAAATCACATGGGTGCTTTCACATGTGGCTCTGCCTTTGATCGTGTACACCTTCCGGGGTACAGGACTGGAGTAGGTGGTGGTGGGAGGGTGCATGGGACAGGTTTTACACCGGGGGCGGTTACAAGGGTAGGAGCCAGAGGGTAGGGAAGGTGGTTTGGGGATTTCATAGGGATGAACAAAGAGGTTACGAAGGTTAGGTGGACGGCGGAAGACACTCTTGGTGGAGTGGGGAGGATTTCATGAAGGATGGATCTCATTTCAGGGCAGGATTTGAGGAAGTCGTATCCCTGCTGGAGAGCCACATTCAGAGTCTGATCCAGTCCCGGAAAGTATGCTGTCACAAGTGGGGCACTTTTGGGGTTTTTCTGTGGGAGGTTCTGGGTTTGAGTGGATGAGGAAGTGGCTCTGGTTATTTGCCTCTGTACCAGGTAGGGAGGGTAGTTGCGAGACGCGAAAGCTGTTTTCAGGTGGTTGGTGTATGGTTCAGGGATTCAGGACTGGAGCAGATTCGTTTGCCACAAAGGCCAAGGCTGTAGGGAAGGGACCGTTTGATATGGAGTGGGTGGCAGCTGTCATAATGGAGGTACTGTTGCTTGTTGGTGGGTTTGATGTGGACGGATGTGTGAAGCTGGCCATTGGACAGATGGAGGTCAACGTCAAGGAAAGTGGCGTGGGATTTGGAGTAGGACCAGGTGAATCAGATGGAACCAAAGGAGTTGAGGTTGGAGAGGAAATTCTGGAGTTCTTCTTCACTGTGAGTCCAGATCATGAAGATGTCATCAATAATATCCTCTCTTCCGTTATCCACCAAGCGTCAACCTCCCCTAATTTCAAGTTGCCGCTACTCATACCTCACCTGTCATTCAACAACATCTTTGCCTCTGCACTTCCGCCTCGACTGACATCTCTGCCCAAACTCTTTGCCTTCTGCTTGTGTCCGTATATATATATGTGTGTGTGTGTGTGTGTGTGTGTGTGTGTGTGTGTGTGTGTGTGTGTGTGTGTGAGTGTGTGTGAGTGTGTGTGTGTGTGCGCGCGCATATATATATTTATTTAATTATTTATTTATATAATAGAGGGAAACATTCCACGTGGGAAAAAGATATCTAAAGAAAGATGATGAGACTTACCAAACAAAAGCGCTGGCAGGTCGATAGACACACAAACAAACACAAACATACACACAAAATTCAAGCCTTCGCAACCAACGGTAGCCTCATCAGGAAAGAGGGAAGGAGAGGGAAAGACTAAAGGATTTGGGTTTTAAGGGAGAGGGTAAGGAGTCATTCCAATCCCGGGAGCGGAAAGACTTACCTTAGGGGGAAAAAAGGACAGGTATACACTCGCGCACACACACACACATATCTATCCGCATATACACAGACACAAGCAGACATGCAGAGATGTCAGTCGAGACGGAAGTACAGAGGCAAAGATGTTGTTGAAAGACAGGTGAGGTATGAGCGGCGGCAAATTGAAATTAGAAATTAGCGGAGATTGAGGCCTGGCGGATAGCGAGAAGAGAGGATATGCTGAAGGGCAAGTTCCCATCTCCGGAGTTCTGACAGGTTGGTGTTAGTGGGAAGTATCCAGATAACCCGGACAGTGTAACACTGTGCCAAGATGTGCTGGCCGTGCACCAAGGCATGTTTAGCCACACGGTGATCCTCATTACCAACAAACACTGTCTGCCTGTGTCCATTCATGCGAATGGACACTTTGTTGCTGGTCATTCCCACATAGAACGCTTCACAGTGTAGGCAGGTCAGTTGGTAAATCACGTGGGTGCTTTCACACGTGGCTCTGCCTTTGATCGTGTACACCTTCCGGGTTACAGGACTGGAATAGGTGGTGGTGGGAGGGTGCATGGGACAGCTGCCACCCATTCCATATCAAACGGTCCCTTCCCTACAGCCTAGGTCTTCGTGGCAAACGAATCTGCTCCAGTCCGGAATCCTTGAACCATTACACCAACAACCTGAAAACAGCTTTTGCATCCCGTAACTACCCTCCCGACCTGGTACAAAAGCAAATAACCAGAGCCACTTCCTCATCTCCTCAAACCCGGAACCTTCCACAGAAGAACCTCAAAAGTGGCCCACTTGTGACAGGATACTTTTTGGGACTGGATCAGATTCTGAATGTGGCTCTCCAGCAGGGATACGACTTCCTCAAATCCTGCCCTGAAATGAGACCCATCCTTCATGAAATCCTCCCCACTCCACCAAGAATGTCTTTCCGCCATCCACCTAACCTTCGTAACCTCTTAGTTCATCCGTATGAAATCCCCAAACCACCTTCCCTACCCTCTGGCTCCTACCCCTGAACCGCCCCCGGGGTAAAACCTGTCCCATGCACCCTCCCACCACCACCTATTCCAGTCCTGTAACCCGGAAGGTGTACACGATCAAAGGCAGAGCCACGTGTGAAAGCACCCACGTGATTTACCAACTGACCTGCCTACACTGTGAAGCATTCTATGTGGGAATGACCAGCAACAAAGTGTCCATTCGCATGAATGGACACAGGCAGACAGTGTTTGTTGGTAATGAGGATCACCGTGTGGCTAAACATGCCTTGGTGCACGGCCAGCACATCTTGGCACAGTGTTACACCGTCCGGGTTATCTGGATACTTCCCACTAACACCAACCTGTCAGAACTCCGGAGATGGGAACTTGCCCTTCAGCATATCCTCTCTTCTCGCTATCCGCCAGGCCTCAATCTCCGCTAATTTCTAATTTCAGTTTGCTGCCGCTCATACCTCACCTGTCTTTCAACAACATCTTTGCCTCTGTACTTCCGCCTCGACTGACATCTCTGCCCAAACTCTTTGCCTTTACAAATGTCTGCTTGTGTCTGTGTATATGCGGATGGATATGTGTGTGTGTGCGCGTGAGTGTATACCTGTCCTTTTTTCCCCCTAAGGTAAGTCTTTCCGCTCCCGGGATTGGAATGACTCCTTACCCTCTCCCTCAAAACCCAAATCCTTTCGTCTTTCCCTCTCCTTCCCTCTTCCCTGATGAGGCAACCGTTGGTTGCGAAAGCTTGAATTTTGTGTGTATGTTTGTGTTTGTTTGTGTGTCTATCGACCTGCCAGCGCTTTTGTTTGGTAAGTCTCATCATCTTTCTTAGATATATTTATTTATTTATTTATTTTTCACAAATTCAGGCAGGTTCCCTCAGACAGAATTTCAGACAGCATAATCACTACTGAATAACCCCTTGATAATCACTTCAATTCAGCCAGTAAGAAAATCCTGAAGTTTCTTCATGCATGCCACCACACTCAGTAAGGTACCTCATTGATGTGACTGTCCTATGACTCATGGATGCATAACAGAAGAAACTCAAGTAGCGCACAAAATAGAAAATTCAGAGCTGGAGACTAGTAAATCTACTATCCATTCCCAGCCCCTTGTCACAGGGATCATAACCCTATGGAAGACTTGTCTGGCAACTCCATCCAGCACATCCTATTCCTGTCTGCCATAAGCTTATTCTGCTCAGAGGCTGGGCCACCTCTGAAAGTAGTCATGTCATGCAACGTATCTGGTACAATTTCTGCATTGGATTGCATGAAAGCATGACCAACAACCAGCAGCCATATGGATGAATTGCCACTGCCAAACTGTAACCAACAGCAGTTTTGATCACACAGTGACAGAAAACATACTCTATCACAAGCTGCAACATAGTTGGGAATGAAAACAGTGCTCCCGAAAGTGTAGAATGTGTTTCTTTTATTTCAGTCTTTTACCACAAAAATTCTAGTGAGCCTACTGATTTCAGTGATGACCATTTTCACATACAAAGACTGAAATTTATAGTCTGAAAACAATTTTTGTTATCATGGACTGGAATAAAAGAACCAAACTTCAAACAAACTTTACTTCAATGACTGCTTCACAGCCTCTGCCATCTGAAGCCTTTCTCCAAAAACCCACTTATCCAAATTATGACGACGACAGTTATCCTTTCAACACTTCCTTCAAACCCACAGTCCTACTAGGCTCTATCTTCACAAGTCCTCTGCCCCACACCCACTGACACCTCTGCCAAAAAGCCTTAAGCTCACTCAGCCTCCACCCACATTATCTTCCCCACAGTTTGTTATTCCTCTGTTTGTCTCCTCCCCCAAAATCTACTCCCCCATGTCATCACGCATAGCATCAGCACACCAGTGCTGGAGCCCATGCTACATCCCCAACCCATGCATTTGCTGCTTCTCCCTCCCAGCGGATAGCCACAAAACCTCCTTGCCACTCCCCACTCCTTGATCTCCTCACCCAGTCCACCCAACACAGTTACCCAACCCAGTTGAGCTGCATAGTTCTATGAAGTCAACAAGCACAATGAAGCCATACAGAACACACACATAGGTAGGTGTATGTTTACTCTAACGCTCAAAAAGGGATTCAAGTGAAAGCTAGCACATTTAAGACATGTTTGCACCTTCGACAACTAAATGTCTCTAATATTTGTGAGTTCTTACTAATGCTCCTTAAATTGTTTACATTCCACCAAGACTTTCCATACCAATTTAACTGTTTCTTAAGCAATTACGAGGGCGGTTCAGAAAGTAACCTCCGATCGGTCACAGTGCGGGTTGTGGGGGGAGTAGCGACGCCATCTGTGCGTTCACGCACTCAACAGGTCAGTCGGCATCAAGCCGTGGTCGAGTGAACGTCGTACCTGCGCTAGTTTAGTTTTTGTGGCAGTTTGAAATGTGTGCTGCAATAGAAAACCCCGCCAAATGTGAAGTGCGTGCTGTCATAAGGTTTTTTACAGCCAAAGGATATTCTGCAGCAGCTATTCATCGTGAGCTTTGTGCCGTGTACGGACCAAGAGTTATGAGTGAAGGAGTTGTCCGTGAATGGGTACGTTTATTTAAAAGTGGACGAGAAAACGTTCATGATGAAGAGAGGAGTGGTAGACCATCATTGGTGACTGACGAACTCGTTCAGACAGTTGATGCAAAAGTTCGTGAAAATCGACGTTTCTCAATGTCGGAGTTGTCTACTGGTTTTCCACAGATTTCTAAGACTCTCTTGTACGAGATAGTGACAGCAAGATTGGGTTACCCTAAGTTCTGTGCACGATGGGTGCCCAAAATTCTTACCGACCACCACAAAACTCAAAGAATGGCCTCTGCATTAGACTTTCTGTCACGTTATGAAGACGAAGGAGAACCATTGTTAAACAGAATCGTGACCGGTGACGAAACCTGGATTAAGTACGTGAACCCTGAGACAAAAGAACAATCAAAGATGTGGGCACATTCAAATTCGCCTACCAAACCAAGAAAAGCCTCGCAAGATTTTTCTGCCAGAAAACTGATGGCAACGGTGTTTTGGGATGCCAAAGGGGTGTTGTTGGTTGAATTCATGGAACGTGGTACGACCATTAATCAAGACGTGTACTGTGAAACAATAAAAAAGTTACGACGGGCTATACAGAACAAACGCCGTGGTATGCTGACTTCCGGTATCGTTTTTTTGCACGATAACGCCCGTCCTCACTCTGCTCGCAGAACAACGGCCCTTCTTGAGTCCTTCAAGTGGGACGTTATCAACCATCCACCTTACAGCCCAGACCTGGCGCCAAGTGATTATCACCTCTTCATGCATTTGAAGAAATGGCTCGGGTCACAGCGGTTTGATGACGACGAAGAGCTCAAAGATGCGGTCACAGGCTGGCTCCAGGCACAAGCGGGTGATTTTTATGCAGAAGGAATTTCAAAGCTTGTGAAGAGATACGATAAGTGCCTCAATCGCTATGGAGACTATGTAGAAAAATAGTGCAAAGATGTAGTTGTAAGATGTATATATTAAAATATTTTTATTTAACTTGGTGTATTTTTTTAAATCAACCGGAGGTTACTTTCTGAACGGCCCTCGTACTTGCTGTAGTTTATCAGATCTCCGAATTCACAAATGATTTACTGTACTAACATGAGAAATAACTTCAAAGAAAACTACCAGCTCTTATTTTCCTGGTGTTACAGGACACCGTGGGCCCTGTCAGCATGGCCAGATACTGATGGCTGGCTCATCTGGGTCATCAGCACAGTGCCAGTGCAACACTGGCCGTGTGAGTGTACACGGTGCTGCACCAGGATGCTGGCGACCACTTTCACGAGGACCTTGTCGTCGGGGATTTGTTGTCTTTGAGAAGGAGGGAGGGAAAGGAATGTGTGAACCTGAACCCTGCCCTCAAGGGCTGCTGCTACATTTAGAATCTAAAACTTGCCATCACCCAGGGACAGAGCACCCATGTCCCAAGGGAAAGAGGCTCCTATTTTCTGATGTTGATCCTGGCGATGTGTCATTTCTAGGGATATGTGACTGTCCTGTGACTCACGGATGCATAACAGAAGAAACTCAAGTAGCACATAAAATAGAAAATTCAGAGCTGGAGACTAGTAAATCTACTATTGGTCTGCATAACAGAAAAGGAAAAACAGTAAGTCACTTTTCAGCAGACCAAAGAGATAAGCACATTTTACAAAATGAGTCAAAAAACATCACAAATGTTGGCATACGACATCTAGGGAACCTTCACCATCGTCATAAGCAACACCGTTACCTTCCATTCATCCATTCCGTCCATTACGATAGAAACAATGAACATATGAGGCACGAGAGCATTTTACAACATCAAAATGCAGAGCAAAAAAAACACTACAGTGCTGACCAGGTTTCACAGGTGGCTATCACTGATTACCAGTATAATGCTACACAAATATTAGAAGACATCCATAAGCACATTGAATTCGAAACAGGAGCAATACCACATATTTCATATAAGAATGAATCAAATAACACTTACAAGCAGGAACAAATACTGGAAGACATACAGAGACACTTACTGACACCGATTTTAAACATAGACCAAGAAAAGTCATATATCAAAGGTGTGGAATATTATGATAACACACATGAAACAGGAAGTAGTTCAGAAAGTGTACTTGAAACACAGGAAATAACTAATGAATTTCTTGGTACAGTAATTCCCAAGCCTAAAACCGATAAACTGCCACTCCATGTAGTGAAAGGTTCCACTGCACACAGACAAATTGATGCCAGCCAAAAACAAACTACTAATTCATGTGAAAATGTTGGCTGGGTCCTTTGGTTAGGTCAATGTTACAAGCTATATGAGCGGGGGCCATGCCAACACGGTGCCTGGCTGGTGCCAGACATAAGACAACCAGAAGATAAACTGCAGAATCAGCCTCTTATAGGACGATGTGAGTGCCAACCAGGTTATCACCAGTCTGATATCCAAGGAGATTGTCGGTCCCAATTAGTAGCTATCTCCACTTACCTTTCACACATTAAAAAGATGAACTCTGGTGAATGACAAACACTATGATGGAGGTGTATGCCAGGATATAAAACTAAGAATGGTCCAAAGTAGGCACTCAGTTTTCATTTAAGATACACTGAATTAAGATATGAACAGCTAACTCAAATGTCTTTCAATTACACTATTCCAAGAGAGTGAGAGAGAGAGAGAGAGAGAGAGAGAGAGAGAGAGAGAGAGAGAGACGTTAGTACTGACAAGTTAGAGTGGTGACAGAAGAGTTTCAATTTCATGTACCTTGAATACAAAAGAATGTTTTATCAATAGAAGAAACCCTTGTACCTCTTAAGAGTTCCTATAATTCATGCTTGATTGAAGTAATATTTACCTCATCAGCCTGGCATAATTAAAAGAGCATAATGTCTGTGATATGTACATAAAACATAAATAAATGTGTATACATGTTATTAATACTCACTCTAACTTCTTCTGGAGCTCTGTGACTGTTGTTTCCAGGTTCAATAACTTAGTGTCCTTCAACTTCACCTCTTTTTCTATGGCTGCCAATTTCTCTGTCTTGCTGTCCACACTGAGCTGAAAAACGGGAAAAAAAAAAACAGAAAACTGTAAGGATTAAATGTGGCCACAGAAGCATTTGAAAGACCCATGTTTATGTCAGAGTGCTGCAAAATTTTCAGTTCCCTTTAATGATTAAGACTGTTGTGTGACATAACCTACATCCTATAACCACATACAAAATTTTATGTATGTTAGAGATCAAAGCTTGAACAGTGCTCCTCACAGATAATGAAGACAAATAGTATATACAGAGAGAAATGTTTATGCTGACTGAATCCAGTTAACACCTTCAAGTGGTATATTATACTTTCCTCTATCAGAAAATCTGAAACTCATTTGTCAACATTGTGATTAAATGCCGAGCAATCTCTTCTACAACATGATAATATGAACATTCTTGTGATCTCTCAGGTTTTATTGATGGAAGAACACTATTAAGGAGCATTCTTGTATAAAAGCCCTTTTTAACTTGTTTTTGACTTACCCCATCAATTTCAAGGAGACTTTCAATGACAATATTCAATTTGCACAAAATTGAAAACAAATAAATAAATAAAATCAAGGCAATCAAAGTACAATTTTAGAATTTCTATTAAATGATTTCCTAAAATCTTCTCATTTGAATTCCTACATGTATACATACAATAGCATGTGTTGGAGGGTATTTTGCATACCATTGTCACTTCTCTATTTTCCTAATCTGTCATGAATGGTGCATGGTGAGAACTATTGCTAAGCCTCTGTATGAGCTGAAATCTCTGTAATTTTATTTTCATAGGCAGTCTGCAACATATAGGGATGAAAAAGCAATATATAACTGACTTTTCTAGGAACATAAACTATCAGAATTATCATCACCACCCTCCACAGCATAATGCTTTCCTTGTAGCTGGGTGACTTTTCCATGGTGCTTTTGCACTTCGTATATAAACCCATGACAAAATGCAGTACTCTTTTTCAGAGATCTACTTCCTCTATCAATCTCACCAAATAAGGGTTCCAGACTGAGAAGAGCTACTGAAGTATTAGTCAAATGATGATTTTGTAAGCTACATTGTTGTGGGTATCCCGAGGATTCTTTGAACGAATCTCAGACCAGCATCTGCCTTTCCTACTACAGGGTGGAGAGCAGAGGAAATGCATGTTTTTCACTACTGAATGACTGGGACACGGTTAGATAAAATAATAAAAACAAGCATTAAGTGATAGACTTTTTAATGCAGTTTTGACACATACATACTTTAATTAGGTTCGAAAAATAATGTCTTGGAGATGACGTCCTCCTTGCTGGATACAAATTTGGATCCTCTCCCGAAAGTTACGCATGGCTCTCTCCAACATTCCATTCGGCACGGCTTCATTTTCCTGACGAATGGAATTCTTCAAGTCATCGATTGTGTGAGGCTTGTTCAAGTACACTTTCGATTTTAAATATGATGGAGGTCGCATATCAACAAATCGGGTGAGTGAGGGGGCCAGTAAACATCACCATATTTTGAAATGACATGTCCTGGGAACATTTGTCGAACCACTTCCTTGGATGCTCTCACCATGTGAGCTGTGGCACCGTCCTGCTGAAACCATATTTCTCTCATGTTTACTTGACACCTTTTAAGTTCTGGATGAAGGAAGTGGTTTAACATTTTAACATAGAATGCTGATGTCACAGTAACTGCAGTTCCTTCCTCTTCAAAAAATAGGGTCCAACAATCCCCATCCTTTTAAATGAAGCACCACATTGTTACTTTTAAACTGTGGAGAGGTCTTTGGTGTAACTCATGTGGGTTCTCCAGCACCCAATACCGACAATTTTGAACACTGACTTAACTGTCTATGTGAAAATGTGCTTCATCACTCATGAAGACTGTAGCATCTGCATCTTCCATAAAAATTTCGTCCATTACGTGAAAGAACTCTCAAAATGCCCTTGACTAAGCTGCTGGACAATCATTATCTTGTACGGGTGAAACTTAAGATCATGATGTATGATGCAGTGAAGCGAACGACATGACATACCCAGCACTACAGTATGTCGTCTAGCCGATCGTTTCAGACTAGCAACAACTGCCGTTCTCGCTTGGTCTACGTTTTCTGGAGTACGAACTAAACGGGGAAGACCATGTGATTTCTTTTCATCATAGATCCAGCACTTCTAAACACTGCAACCCATCGGAGTACAGTATTTCAATCAGGCACTGCACCTTGACATCCAACTCCAAAATTTTTATGGAAAAGACGCTGCACTGTGACTACAAAATCATTGTTTCTAAAGTACTGCTTGACAACGAACACATGATGCTCTACGCTCCAACACTCCATAGCGACTGAAACTGCATTGTATAGGCAGTCTGCCAACATTCATTCAAGGCCAATACCCCCTTCTCATCGCCGCGTACTAGCGCTTCAAAAAACATGCATTTCCTCTGCTCCACCCTGTATTAATCACAGGTGGTACTTTCACATTAAATTGCTCCATACAAATGCTCCCAGATATAATGGATGAGACAGATCCCAGTGATTGTTTGCCAACTGTATCAAACAGTAATGGATCTTTCCATCTATTTATGTATAATATGCTATCTTTATTTATAATGAGTGTCAGTGATCAATCTATATACAGAGTGTCTATATTCTGCAGGTCTTCATGTATTTCTTTACCTTTTTCTAGTTTCCAACTTTCTATATACAATGTCATCTGCTGCAGATACCCTCATGAAGCTTATAACACTATCCGCTTGTTCTCTGACATTTTTTGTTAACAGCAGATGTGTCACTGTTAAATATTTATCTCTTTTACAGAGAAAAAAATGTTAATCAAATGACCATTTCTACAAAAAGGTGCAGCTCTGCCTAGTCTGCACTGAAGTTATTTGTTTTATGTGATGTTTGATTTTATCTATGTCAACACAGCCCTGACAACTATGGGTTCGCATGAAAGTAGTATGAAAAAAGGCAGCAACTGGAATAAAAGGAAGCCAGTTACTTACAATCAGAGTGTCTTTTTCTTGATCCAGTTGTGCAATACTACCGCGTAAAACAGTCCGTTCATTCTTAAGTGCTGCTACCTCTTTGTCAAGTTTAGCACGGTCACGCTCTAGTTCCCTCACATGCTCCTGGGCAATAGTTAATTCCTTACGGACCTGTGTTAACTGCCCTTGTGCTTCTGATAAAGATCGGTCAGTCTGCTCTTGAAGATTCCTGAAAACAAAGAGCAAAAAGTGAATGTTACTTCTTTTAGGATGGATTAATACTTATATCCACATTTACAACAACTCTGCAAGTAATTATAAGCTAGCACTAAGACAAGTTCACTGTAAGCTCTGAAAATGTACAATAATAAAACTTCTGGAAAAAAAACCTCATGGATTTATTGCTGATTGATAGGCTGTGCACACAGATGTAGTCATAATGTTGTTCTGTGAGGGTTCATTTGGAAGCAAGAGAAAGAGGCACCTGCAGCTCTCATTGGTAGTGCAAAATGAGGATTAATTACAGTAACAATCATAAAACCATAGCAGAGATTAACAGTATCTACACACGAAGACAGGGAGTAGATTAGGAGTCCACAACCCTCTCTTCTGTTAGCATTTAATTCTGTCCTCCAGCTGCATACTCTTGGTACTGCTTTTCAGCTCCACCTTAGTTCATCTAGATATTCCTCCAGATTTGTTATCTTAATCCTCAACATCTTTCCTCTTTATTTTTCTTAATTACTTTTTTATACTTTTGTTTTTCCCATTTTCTTCCTGCTCCCACCTACGCAACCGAACATTGAATGACAAGGCCGAGAATAATTTATTTTATTTCCATAAAACGTGATAGCTAATTCATCAATCCTCTATTGGTTGGTAGGAACAAGGAAGGCGAGGCGCAGGTCGTCCGGGTAATTTCTGATATGGTCCCAGTTGGCATCCTCATCGTCAGATGAGGATGTACCGCAGGGTTCGCGCTGCACGCCCGAGGCGTTGGACACGCCGACGGACGAATCTGAGTAGGCCTTACTTCGGTCGTATGTGTAATGGCGTACAGAATATACGCAGACAGACGATGTTAGGTTTGAATATGGTAAAATGGGCGCCGTTGAGAAACATGATGAAACAGAGAAGAACTTTGCAAAACTACGACACTATGACATTACAGATGAATTTACATTTTTTTCTAATAAATATACTTCAATCGTTTGTTTCAAGGGTCTAATCCTTTTTATATTGGTCTTCAAATTGCCGGTGATGAACCTGCCAAAAATGATGTAGTGCAAAGTGAGGTGAAATATGTAACGTATGTTGTAAGAAATAGAGTTTATATGACATTTTGTAAACGGAAAGGTACTGTTACATTCTGAATAAAGGTTATTCTTTACTGCTAATGTCTGCGTTGGAGTTTTTTTATGCCAACTGGGACCATATCAGAAATTACCCGGACGACCTGCGCCTCGCCTTCCTTGTTCCTACCAACCAACAGAAGATTGATGAATTAGCTATCATGTTTTATGGAAATAAAATAAATTATTCTGCAGCTGTTATTGTATTAGAAGAGCTTTGGTATTATAAGCCAAATCTGGACGATTTAATTCGGCAATTTAGGGACGCATATAGAGAATTTGTTTTCATGCTGAATGGAATAAGATGTGCTCCTCATTTCTCTTCCTCTCAATCCATCTTTACTCTCACTCTGTCCTCCTATCATCTCGGGACTGGAGCTGGTACAGTGCTTATCAGTTTACCATCTCTGATCCCTTTACTCTCACACCATCCCATTAATTTTTGTCTCCTCTCGTCCTTGCAAAATCTATGTCCTTCAATACCTGGGGTCTGAGTGATGTGACATTCCTATGCAACCTTCTCAAACCTATCCCACTTACCTCAATGAGGGGGAGGAATTAGCAGTGCTGAAGAGAAGGACAAGTTTTTTAATTTTTTTTATTTTCACTTATGAATTACCTATCAGCAGTTCTGGGATTTCACCACCTTAAGGTATGGGCCAGTCATTATGCTCCCTTATTTTGCACTTATCGCAACAGAATTCTCCTTTTGATGGGAAAAAGGCAGTTTATTATCCCTCTTCCACATTCCTGGAGGTCCTCACTGATGATAGTATACACAGAAAGCAATGTTACTGGATCAGAAAGAAATGCTTTACGTGTCTCCTTATCTTTGGCATAACAAAACCGTGAGTCAAGCAGTGAACATCTTTCAGTTTCAGTAACTGCAAACCCAACTTCAAGCAACAAAGGACCCAGAATCGGCAATAAAATCAACATATTAGCTATCTTGAAACAAGCAATGTGAGATTCACTGTTGAGATGTAACATGTCATTTGTAGTACGAAAGTTCCATGTGCTTGATACCCATTGGCGGATGAAAGATGTTCTTAGCTTAAGGTAGGTAGTAATTAGGAAGCACCCCCATTAAGGGAGGTATCTGATGGTTTGTACAGATCAGAGTTGTACCAATCCTGCGCTATCGGCGACTTGTGCAGCGGACTGGCACTTCTACCTGCTGGGCGAAGTAGTTTGTTCCATGGGACCAGGAGTGAAGGGAATGGGGCTCATGTTTCCTCCATGATGTCACAGAAATCATCACCAAGAAAACAACAGATGTTCAGGTATCACTGTAAAAATTATTCAGGGTCTCTCGTGAGATCCACTCGTGCAGACATCTAGCTGGAATTTTACGCCTAGGTAGTGGATCAATTCCAAGGAGTTAGCTTTGTATGTTAGAGAAAATACACCAAGTTCAACTTCTCTGAGTGTTTTATTTCACTAGATAGAAGAAAAGGTCTCTTTCAGAATCATCAATGCTGCAGATTGAAGTCCACTGTGGATAAGCTGGTTCACAGTTCAAGGGCACTGCATAGCAAGATCTTTCCACCATTGATATTGTATGGCAACTGACAGAAAACTTAAGACAATTGGAACGTCCAGCAAAATACGAGAGCTGCAGATTGATTACTGGTCTGTTTCAACACCTCATTCCTATCACCTCAAGTAGTAAAATAAGCCATGAAACATTCCACTGCAACTACAGTTATCTCGGCATGGGAAATATATCCAGTCTATTTACAGTGTACATAATACAATGTATGAGTATTCTCAGAATGATTGAATGTAAGCTTTCATGACTGGCAAGGTTGATACCTGTGGAAACCAAGTAAAATTATCTGTCTCCTGGGTAGCTAAAACTGAAATCTCCTGAGGATTCAGCTTTGGTTTCCTTTCCTTTCTTAAACCACTACAACCGAGACAAAAGAATATATTATTTTTCACAAAAACAAAAATACTCATGATTTCACTAACCTGGTCTGGTTATACAATGCCTGTTGTTGTGTCAATTCAGTTTGTGCTTGACGCAACTTCGTACGATTTGAATCTGCCTCGTCCCTCAGAGTAAGAACTTGGGCCTTGACTTCTCCTAACTGAGAGATCAGACTACGCCGTTCAGCCTCTAGACGCCTCACACGGTCCTCACTGTCCATTACAGCTTTCTCCAACCGAGCATGTTCAGTGACCTGTGTCTCTGTGCTTAGCTGAAAAAATCAAAATTGTAATGCTCATGTGCACATGACTAATGATAAATTTCTCAGGAAATCTAACTGATAAGACATACATGGCAAATAATTATTAGTAAGATAATCACGCAAAATAAATCTCCTTTCCTTGAATACACATGACACTACAACCGCCTTCTCATCCTTTTCTAAAGGAAATCATAAAATCCATTTACAGTAATATTATTTAAATGTCTCCACATCATTATCTTCAGAACCAATGATCAGTTCACAGTTAGTGACGAACAAGTGTTCATGATGAAATGTTCACACCTCTCCACTGCATTTTGAAATGGTTTGGTTTAGTGGAAAGATGCAAGCCCATTACAATCTCTACAAAGCAAAAGTGACTCAGAATCAGCCCAGTTTGGTTTACACTAAACTTCACTGCATATCATTCTTAAATTTTCAGCATTATACACATTACTGGAAACTAAAGCCACTAGAATGTTGAAGATATTGATAATGGAGAATGTCTGGTATTGGGAAATTCAGTGGTAGTTAGCCTCTTCAAAACTTTCATTACCCTCTATGGTACTGTAGTACATATGAAAATATCATATATGTAAATACACTGCCTGACAAAAAATGAAGCACCCAGAAGACATGGCCATATGTAGTGTAATTTCTTACATGTACACACTATCAGCAGCTATGCGAATGCCTACAGCTGCAATTCTGCACGACACATATAACAGCCACCACAGAATATTAGTGTTGTTCATGTTTGTTTTGTTACCAGGCTTGGTACACTACGTGACAGATGTGAGCAGCATAAGACATCATATAATAACTGTGAAGGACATGGAGATGCCACATACTCATGTGAGACAGTGTTACTGAAAGGGGCATCACTACATGTCTCCCTCTGGCTGCCTGATTAAATCGTGCAATGCCCAAATGATGGGCTGCATGGGAATACTCATCATCAAGGTTTGATTTGCCCTGTCTGACAACCACCAAGAACAAGTAATGTACTCCTGCACCATTGTGTGTCACCCTGCAACATTGATCAGGGACTAGCTGCAGCCAGACTAGGGAATTACCGTCCCCTGCATAGTATTGTGGTGCCATTTTTCAACAGGATGATGACTGTCCACACATGGCAAATGTCTGTATGAACTGTTCTGCATGGTGTAGAGATACTCCTGCAGCCAGAAAGATCCACAAGATCAAAAACGTGTAGGACTGGATAGGTTGTCAAACCCGTCCCAGTGCCAGTACCCAGAATATGAAGGACCAGTTACGACTGTTGTGGGCCAGCTTTCCTCAGGAGAGGCAACCAAGTCAGTGCATACATCCAAGAAAAATAGTGCGTAACATCACAGTAAAAAGTAATCTCACACTGCCTAGTTCTTTGTAAATTTTACTCAATTTTGTATTCACTGAAATAATAACCACACCCTCTAAACCAATGAAGGGTCATTATGTTTCCTGCTCCCCTTCAGAATGATTCACTTTTGCTGTAAGGCAGTTTACAACACCCACAGATGCACTAATGGAGCATTTAGTCAAGAGACATTTATATCCCATCAGTACAAAAAGTTTTGAGACTTGAGTAATAAAAAATATACACAGGAAAAGTTAAGATGGTGGCTTAATGCTTTGGTGTTCTACATAGCCTCCCTCTACTTGAGTATAACACACAGAATGTTCCTGCAACCATGTGAAACTGTTCTAAAAGTCTCTTTTTGGGATGTTGTTCACCTCGTGCATCACATTGGCATTGACCAGTCATGTTTATTTCGGCACTTTGTCATTTTGTGGTAGGTTTGTATGCACAACCCAAGTCCCTTCACCAGTTGGTATTTTTTCCAGACAACACTCGTTCGCATTTTGCATTTCAGCCAACTTTTGGACAAACTGCATACCTTCTCTGAGTACATAATCGCATTTCACAATGTTGAACCACCATCAGTTGGGAAGTTGGGATCTTCTGCAACTTACCTCATGAAAATACTGATTCTACAGGGTGGGGCACATAAAAGTGGCCTGGATGAGTGAAAATCATTGGATTAATGGTTGCATTAATGGAGGAGGAAAAGACCTGCAGTTACTTCCAACAGGACGGAGCAACTGCCCATACAGCTGGCCGAACCTTCGAGCACATTTACACACCCTTCATGCCTAACAGAGTTGTTAGAAGAGGTCACTAAGGTTGCCGCCCATGTTGATCACCTAGGTCACCTGATCTGTCAGTGTGTGAGTACTTCATGTGCAAGCCCTTGAGTCTAAGGTGTATCACAACAACCCTCATACCCTTCAGGAACTGCAGCGGAATATTTCAGATGAGACTGCAGCAATTCCAGCAGTCCAGCTTCAATACGCCTTCAGCAGCTTGCTAACCAGAGCCTGTAAGTACCAAGAGATGAATGGTGGTGACTTTCAACATTTAAGTCAGGTAAGTACTGTATTTCCTTTATTATGCTGTGTCTCTTTGTACCTAGGAACTCTGTTCTCTGGGCCATTTATTTGCCACACCCTGTATAATAAGTCTCTTGAAAAACGTACATTACAATAGGCATCATTCTGTGTCCCTCATGGTCCCATTACTTATTTTGCTTTGTGTTAATAACCAGTCAGGGAGATACACCTCACTTGGATAAAAGTATCTCTTGCACAAGACATCTTCACACACATCGTAAGTTTGGTTCTGAAAACCCTATTTAGTTGAGCAAAAGCATGCCAGGCCGTTTTTACTAGCTGAGCAAAATCATGCCAGGCCTTTTTTGCTTGTCTATTTATTTTGTGCCCATCACGCCTGTGTTCACATCTGCACTAGATAAGATTACTCGTCAGCTGGTTCTATGACTTAATTATTAATTTGTTTAACTTCCTTTTTCTCCTATCTTTATTTTGCATTAAGCAAGTCTTATTATGATTCATTTTCAGACTTACTTCATAATTTGCTCTATTATTGTTTTCCACAAAATGTCCAAGTTTACTTGCACTAGAACCAAACATTGCACTGTTGTAAACACCACTAAAGAGGTTCAGATATGTACCGCCAGAGTTGGTGGTCATGTGGGCACGAGATGTGCTTGCTTGTGTGAAATGAATGGTGTGTTTCTCTTTCTATTTCCAACAAAGGCTGTGGCCAAAAGCTACTGTGTAGGTATCTTAATTGTGCCTGTCTGCAACTTACTGTGACATTCTTACAATAAGCAGCAGTCTATATTTTCTTTTCATTATTAATATATGTTGTTCATTTTTGTGTTTAGCTATCCAAATATTTCACCTAGGACCTCCGAAGACAGCATTAATGTTATGGGATCTCGATTCCTAACTCCTCTTTCAACTCTGAAGTACCCACTACCTTGATGAATACTAATGGATCCTGCAGAATTAATGTACATATTCATCAGTATACTAACAAAAGTAGAAACCATGCCTTGTTTTTAAGAGACTTTTAGTACAGAATTCACTGAAACTGAATGAAAAACTTTTTAAAATCCCATATAAGGAGTAATCCAGGCTTTCTAAAAAACTGTTCATTGAATTACATTCACTTTTACAGTGTCAGAAGTGCTGTTCCCCTAGCTCAAAACAGCTTACTGTATACTAGAGTATTTACATATAAGAACTATGTATACAATGTATCTGTATATGCATCACTGTGTCTTACCCAGAAATCTCTGTTTCTCCATATTGTCCTTGACATCTTGTGGAAAATTGTAAGAGTTACACTTCAAAATGCTTCCTCAACAATTTCAGTGAAATTCTTCATTGGTCTTTTACTGACAGTGAGCCAATGGGACTTGATTGCAATGGCCTTGTTTTTGTGGCATATGTTCAATAATGGAAAGAATTCTTGATGGACACAACAGTAAGTGGATTTTTCAACCAGCAGCAAAATTGAGGAATTTGTTACATTCAGTCAAGGACTATCTTGGCCAGTGTGGAGAATATTATACTGGGCAGACGAGTCACACAGAGCAAGAACGCTATACTGTACAGAATCTCATACATGTCTATATCTACATGAGCAGAGCACTGGCTGAACATAGAGCATCCCATATTTTACATGAAAACGAGTTTTATCCTCAGCGTTGTCATTCTAAGACAGTGTTTTGAATGAGACCATATATATCTGTATGGCAGACAGTCCTATAAATAGGGATGCAGGGTTTCAACTAAGCACTGCCTGGATTCTAGCACTGGCTGCCATTAAACTTAAACATGGGAAACACGAACCCCCCAATTTATCATCCTATACAGCGCATTGCATAGTTAATTCAGCTTTTAACCACTGGAGTTTCAGCAGCACAGTCATTTCTCACTGCACATGGCATGTGCCTCTCTTCAGCTCCTGATAGGGGGCATTAAGTGCTGCTTCCATTCAGTCAGTTGTGAGTGCCTCCTTGTGCATGCATAATTTCTGCTCTTGGTCTGATAAATTTTGATGCTGGTGCACAATTATCACTAGCTAAAGATGTTGAACAGTTGTTTCAATGAAATATTGGGGGTCTTGTACATTGTTATCTGGCAGCAAGCAGCAAACCTGAGAAGCGTATTAGCAACAGATCCAATGGGGAAGCCTCGAAAGTCAATTTAAATGTTCTTTACTAAAAGAGCTATGGAATAACTGCTTATTACCATACCTTTAATCTCTCTCTCAAAGCATCTCTCTCCTCTTGCAACCGTCTTACATCATCTTTAGCACAGTCTCTTTCATGTTCTAGACGTTTCACAGCAGTCTGCAGATGTAATAAAGAACAGAAGGGTTGTAGCTTTTTGCAGTAGGTGGAAAAAAATGTCTCAGTCAGGCAGTTTCCAGTAACCATAAAACAAATAAGGATACAATAAAAATAAAACCATGAACATGGATAAAGAAAGAAGATATTTTAAAAAGGTTCTGACAGAGCACGTCTACTGAAATACATTATTTGTGAGACTATGCCAATTTAGAGTATTTACATTGAATTAACATAAAAATATTATTCTTAATAATAATACAGCAACATCAGATAGAAGACTGATAGGATCATAAAGGTCATGAAGAGATGATTGGTACTTAATTTTTAACACAAACAAAATATGACAAAAATAAATAAATGCATAGAAGCTACACTTTTTTAAAAAAAATTCTCCTAATAATTAATTAGTCTTTTTAAATTTCTTTATTGAAAAAATTATAATTTACACCAAAAAATTTATAAAATCAAAACATTCCATGAAATTCTTTCATTTTCAGTCCACTAGTATAAATATTCAATTAATTCCATCATGTACTTTATATAATGTGTGTGTGAAATTTCAATCTATGCAGCTTTCTTTTCTTCCTTTAGTGTCTATGGAACTCAACAAGAGTACTTCCTGGAATTCCAGTGGTGGAGCACCTTCACGTATGATTCAACGTATCTGCAATACTTGAAGTTGCGATAAATTCCTTCCACAAATTCTCAAATAGCCTCAATGCCCAGTTGTTGTGGAGACTGTGTGTGTGTGTGTGTGTGTGTGTGTGTGTGTGTGTGTGTGTGTGTGTGTGTGTGTGTGAAAATTCGGAATGAAAGAGGAAGTGGGAGAAGTGTCTTCAATGTTTCTAACTGGCACACTACTCTTTCTGATCCATTTAAATTTTTACATTCATCTCCCAGTACATTAACATTCAAAATCTTATTTCTTGCTGATCATTAAAAGTCAGGAGCAAGTGAATTCAATAATAGAATTAGCAGCAGACAATATATAAAAATATTTTTAAGAAGATGTAAAAATAACTTCAATCAGTATTCACATTCTTGTGAAATTTCATAATGCAATATTTTTACTCTAATCCAAAAATCTTTAACAAGTCACTAGTGAATAAAAGTTAGCAAAATTGTGTACCTACAGATTTTTGAAAATAATTAACAATCTACTTTATTACTCAATCTATAAATAATATGATTATCCACAATACAGGACTCACGTGTTTGCTAATGCCCTACACTACAATACACACAATGAAATGTGGCACCACAGAGAGAAAGCTAAATAGCATTCATATCAATATTCTTACATTTGTGTGTGCATATTGATATGGGTGGAGGAAAGGGATGAAGCACACATGTACATGAATGCATGATTTAAGCATTATGTCCTAGTAAGCAAACAGCAGCTACTTAGTACAACTAGAAAAACAGCAGCATCACTGATTGGAGAGTATCAGTCATTTACTCTGACGTATACTACTAGCAGAAAAGCTAGAAAGAACTACTGTTTATGTTATCCAGTGCTGATCACAAACTGAAGTATTTTTGAGGGTTGCTTCATGCAGCTAATATGTTTGTTTGGAACCCTCTCGGTCTCTGAAGATTCTGTTTCATGATAGGTGCACTTGGCCGATATCGCATTTAATTTTGCGTGCCAATCATTCCATCACATTTGTAAGAATCCTACAGGTTTTCATATCTTAAATTTCTGCAAGGGAGATGTTACACATACAGCAAATCACTATTAAAATATCTGTCCTAAGAATATATTCAGCTACCTCTATTAAATATTCAGTACAAATCTAGAACAATTTATTTTTTATATAAGGTGTGAAATGATCCACAAGGCTGTGAAATGTGTCAAAAAGTATAAATGTATTTTCATTTTAGGGGTATTAACAAACTTATAGTGGACAAAGAACTAGTATTTTATGAATAAACAATAGATTCAAGATTAATTCCATTACCACAAAATATTTCCAAGACAAACTGTATGTAAATCAACGTACTTGCATCACTTAGAAAACTTATGACACCAGAAGGTGTACTGAAAAATAAAAACATTTAACTTAAAGGACAACCATTGTATCGTCTCAGTTTTTACCGCAGGTGGTGCAAATACCTAGATTTCAGTGAATTTTGGTAGAAAAAAGAAGTATGGAAACTAAAACCTGAACAGAGATCCCGTTTGTAGGAGATCCAGGAGATTGGGTTGGCGTTAGCGATCTGCGTGTCTGAAGAGCATCTATTTTTGTCTGAAGATGTAATTTTTCTGATGCTAATTCCTTGTTTGTCATCTCTAACATTTTTATCTCTTTATCTTGTTCCTGTAATCTGCGCCTCAGGCTCTGCATCTATATTGAAAAGAAAACATTTTGGTACAAAGAGTGCTACTGACCACATCTCACCTTCAGAATGCATATCTTTGACAAAGTATGTGCCCTTCACAGGCAAGGTGTAAATAGCGTTCACAAGTATTCATATTAACATTCTTACATTTAAGTGTGCATATTGATGTGAGTGGAGGAAATCAGTTTACATCTGATGTTAATTTTCAGATGAGAAACGTTATTTCCTGTTTTTAATAGAAAACATCAATGGTCATGTATCTGCAAGCCATTATTACTGACAATAATACTGTAAAAATATTCTATAATCATATATTTGTTAATATAGATACACAAACGAGGGGCGTTTGAAAAGTCCATGAAAAGTCCATGCAAAGTCCAAGGGATGGCACCATCGGCACATATCAAGGTCATGTTTAGTTAGTAGCATCTTTGGAAAGAACGCACACCAAGTTTCAGCCATAATGGTCTATTTCTTTGTGTTTGGCATTTTTGTGAATCAAGGAAGTCGAATGATTGTAAAAAACAGATGAAGAAGAATTTTGTGTGGTGATTAAACATTACTTTATGAAAGGCAAAACACCTCAGAAGACTAAAGAGAAGCTTGAGAAACATTACGGTGACTCTGCATCTTCGATTAGAAGAGTTTATAGGTGGTTTCAAAATTTTCAGAGTGGCCATATGGGCACAAGTGATGTTGAACGTTCTGGACGCCCTGTGGAGGTTACAAATCCAGAAATCATTGATAAAATCCATGATATGGTGATGGATAACAGAACAGTTAAGGTGCGCAAGATTGCTAGTGCTGTGGGCATCTCAAATGAACGGGTACATAATATTTCGCATAAACATTTGAACATGAGAAAGCTATCCGCAAGACAGAACAAGGCGGGTTCCGCGACTGCACACGTTTGACCGAAAACGGAATTGTGTGAAGTGTTGCAAGGATGATTTGCAGCTGTTCAGGAAGAATCCGCAAGACTTTAAGTGTCATTTTGTCACTGTAGATGAAACATTGATACATTACTATACCCCTGAGACCAAACAACAATCTAAACAATGGGTTACCAAGGGAGAATCTGCACCAAGAAAGGTGAAGACCATTCCTTCGGCAGGAAAGGTTATGGTTTTGTCTTTTGGGATTCGCAAGGGATAATCCTCACTGATTATCTGGAAAAGGGTAAAACTATTACAGGTGCATATTATTCACTGTGTGAAAACTGCCGGCAATTGGACTGCAAAAAAGTACTTTTCCATCACGACAATGCACCAGCACAAACCTCAGGAGTTGTGGTCACAAAATTGATGGAAATAGGATTCCAACTCGTTTCACATCCCCCCTATTCTCCAGACTTGGCTCCCTTGGACTACTTTTTGTTCCCCAATTTGAAGAAATGGCTGGTGGGACAAAGAATTTATTCAAACGAGGAGGTGACTGCAGCAACTAATAGCTATTTTGCAGACTTGGACAATTCCTATTATTTGGAAGGGATCAACAAATTAGAACAGCATTGGATGAAGTGCATAAGTCTAAACGGAGATTATGTCGAAAAATAAAAAAGGTTTACCCCACACATGGACTTTTCAAATGCCCCTCATACTATACCTAATAAACTACAAGACAATTGTTAATATGTTTATTTGTAGTATATCTACTTCACCAATCCTTGAATACAAGCAAGTCACTGAGATATGGAACAAGTGAATACATGGCACAAAAATGTGGTAGTTGTAACACCAACTCACAATATCAATAACAATCACGCGACTAAACTTTAAATACAAACCTGAGTTACACTGTTTCTCCACTAAAATTTAACACTGAAGATACAAGCAATTACAAAGTTATGGTAAGAACTAATACAGTATTATATTATGAATTATTCAAGATATGAAAGTGATTACCAGAATTTTCCTTTATAGCATTTTGACATCAAACACTGAGTAATAACATTTATCTCTTAATCCTGTGTTTACACGAAGAGAAATTGCCTTACTAGATTTTACTTCCATGAAAGTATTCATCTACATAGTACAATGAAAATAGGTAAAGGATTTCCCTAAGTCACATTTCAATGCAGATCATTGCCTCTTATGCATTTCATACTGCTAGGCAGTATGTCAAAGATTTTAAAACTGCATACCTTTTGATCAAACAAACCATTAATTTCACACTGGAGAGTTGCCTGCTTTTTAGTACTATGATCATGGCAAATAATTTCTCTCATAATGTGCAGTGTTGTTTACGACCACAGACATCATGGAACAAATGTACTGACACACAGGAGAACTTCTCACATAACTGCTCTTTCAAAAACTGTTAGATCTCTCTTTCAAACCGATGTAGTACTCAGAATATTATACCATAACACTTTACTGGATGAAAGATGAAGGTGCACTATATTGACAGAGAGCGAGTCTTCAAACCAGAAGATAGTTCTTAAAGCAAATATTGCCTCCGACAGCTTGCTAACTGGCAAGAGGAAATTATTACCTCAGTTCACAGTGAATACCCAGGAATTTGGAAGAGAGTATCTGTTCTGCCAACTGTTTCTTATCTGAAGCACCTACGTCTTCTGTTTTCTTTTAAATGTTTTTTGACATGTCTAAAACCACTTCAGTTTCAAAGAGTTATCAAGACGTAGTTAATAGTGAATCAGGATATAATTCTTTGAGTATGTCACTGACATCAGACAATGTTAGTTGATGATATACTGACCACCACAGTGCCTATCTGAGACATCAAGAACCATCATTTGCTTTCTGTCTTGAGGGTACGATTTCAACTATTACCAGCAGGTCCTACGATTTCATAATGGTAGGTCTTTTCTAAGAGTATCTGCCGATATTCAAAATCAATTACCTTGGATAGATCATAGGAGACATTGACTGGTGACTTCTTATAGTTTATAAACTTGTAAGGCCTCATTTAATGATGATGAAACATTCCACTATACAGAAATAG
Organism: Schistocerca cancellata; assembly: GCF_023864275.1. NCBI lineage: Eukaryota > Metazoa > Arthropoda > Insecta > Orthoptera > Acrididae > Schistocerca > Schistocerca cancellata. Next base: position 192,146,819 of record NC_064633.1, read on the forward strand.
GTTTTTGAAAACTGCGTGGTCTGTTGCTAAGGAATGCCACAGTCTTGCTGCAGAATGCTTCTCTACAAACTTTTGAAACTTAAGTCACACACACACACACACACACACACACACACACACACTTTTACAAGTATGCAAAGCTAAGATGCACAGAGGTAGCACCTATCTTGGTGACTGCATTGCTTTCTTCACAGTTGGTACTGCCTTTGATGCGGTACAAAATGCCTATGACAGGATTGTAGTAGGTCGTAGTGGGAGGATGTATCCTATGGATTCTATGTGGATATTATCACTAACAAGCTGCCAGTCTGCATGAACGGTCTCTGTCAAACTGTGGCCAAGAGAAGACATGTTGTCGAGCAGGCTGCACAACATGGACTGTTCAACTTTGAGGACTGTGCTTCTAGCCCTTTGCCCTCTAGGTTCTTCTCAATGACACAAGCCTTTCTAAATACCACAGCTGGGAACTCTCCCTACAACATTATTTATTCCCGTAACCTTCCTAGCATCAACCTTACCTAGTCCCTGTACTCCACCTGTCTTACACCCTTCCTTACTCCTATTCCAGTCTCCCACGCGTGTTCTATGGCTCCAGCGTACCTGTATATTCCTTTCCCTTTCTCTACTTCTCTCCTCTACCCCCTCCCCCTCCTCTGCCGCACAGTATCCATTGATGGACCTGCAAGCCACCATCCTGCCCCTGCCACGTTCCTGCACAGTCCCACAGAAGACAGAGCTATAGCATCTTCTGCCACCCCTACCCTGCCAGCCCTCCCAGTCCCTGCTCCATGCCTGTTTTGTATCCCCACTTCACATCGCAGTCGACATCACTACTCAATGAAGTCAGGCCACAGCACCAGGTGACAGTAGTGGCCATCGTGCATGCATGTGCCCAAGTTTTTCTAAATTTGATAGAGAACTTTGTGTAATAGCTTAGTCCACTTTTAAATGTGTCTCCTCTATGTGCGGAGTATCGGTCTATCCAAACACACAACAAAAATGTCTGTTTTCACATACATTTCAACTTAATTGTGCTCCCCAACATATGACAAACTGGGTGATGCTTTGCAAAAATGACTGTAGCTACTTCTTGAAATGGAATGAGTTACAATAACCACCCATAATAAAGTTGAAGCATTAAGCAGCCGAAAAACCCATAAACAAAACTGAAATCACTGCTAAGCTTCCAGACAGTGTCTTCCATCTGAACTAACAGACTGACAAAAATAGCACAAACATGCATTTCAACATTGTCTCAGCACTGCAGCCGTGTAGGGTGAGGAATCATATTGGGTGGGGTCAGAGAGGAATGTGAAGGGCAGGGGAAAGGGAAGTAGACAACTGGGAAGGAGACATAGGAAAGGAGTGGGACACTTGTGAGCCTGCTCTAGTATACATATAGCTTATGCAGGGCTGGTTTAAGGCAGAAGCAATGCAAGTGGTCATTTGGAACATAAACCTGAGAGGAAATTTGTCTACAAGGTCTGTCATAATTAGAAATGAAAACTAACAAGCGCAAAAATATACAATAATAGAAGTAAAATCCATTAATTAAAACTTCTGAACTGAGAGGCTGTGTTCGATCTGTAAAACTACTACTTCCTGACATTTTGTTGCAAACTGTGACCAACATCTTCCGGGGTGAGTCAACGACTGGCTGCCAGGCCGTGGAGATCCTGTTTATATAGATTGCATACAGGGCACCACCATACATCACGTGGTGCTGACTGTAAGTTTATCTTTGATTAATGTCATTATTCTCGACTGAAGGTAATTGATTGTCACACCGTCGGTGCAAAGTCAGCTGCCATTTCTTGTCTAACTCTAAGCCTTCCTCTTTTCTATTAAAATTATTGTGGTGTTTCTAAAGCTCTATAGCTCCCCTATACATATATGCATAATAACAAAATGTCCTGCCTAGCATGCTCGTCTCACTAAATTTTATTTCATGATCACTGTCTTTAAAAAGATATTCCACTACAACTGATTTGTCGGTATGTCCTAGTCAACAGTTCCTTTCGTGTTCTGTTAAGCAGGTATTGACACTTCTTATCATTCTTCCAATATAAACCTTCCCACAGCTACACGAAACTTTATACATCCCAGGAGTTCCTAAGGGGTGTCATGTGTCTTTCACCAATCTTAAACACTCACTAACTTTCTTGGTGGGTCTAAAGATAGTTTCAACTTGAAACTTGGCCAGAAGTTTCCCAATATGGTCCATAATATTGTGAATAAATGGAAGAAAAACTTTTCCAGCCTACAGTAGTTGTTGCTTAATGTCATCAGACACTTTTCTTCTGGGATGAAGTGCTTGATATGTCTCACTGTCAGCATATCCATTTCAATTAAAAGCCATTCACAAATGATTTAGTTCATCTTGCAAATAAACTGGCTCACAGATCTTATTAGCTCTGTCCACCAATGTTTTAACGACACTTTCTTCTGCCTGGGATGACAGTTCAAATCCTTATGCAGGTAATGGGGAGTGTGTGTATCTTTGCTATACACTTTATGCCCTAGACTCCCATCTGCCAGTTTAATTACTGATACATCCAAAAATTTAGTTGTCCATTGCTCTCTTTATAGAAAAGCTATTAAGATTCAGAAACATCACAAAAATTTTAATATAAATCAGGACTGTTAAATTTAGACAAGATATGGTGGTCAACTTTGCATCAACGATGTGACAACAGATTACCTTCAATCTAGAATAATGACGTTAGTAAGAGAGACTTACTGTTGGCCCCCACGTGACATATGGTGGTGCTCCCTATGCACTAAATATAAAAGGGACCTCCAAAGCCCAGCAACCAGTCATTACCTCAACTCAGAAGACGTTGTCCGCAGTAGGCAACGATACATCAGGAAGGAGTAGTTTTACAGATCGACCACGGTCTCTCAGCCCGGAAGTTTTAACTAATGATGACACTGGCCGTGAAAGCCTACACCTTATGAAGGGTAAAATTATTCCAAATCAAATAAGTTGTTTGTGTGGTAAATACAAATGTGTGGTTATGAGCCACAACTGACTTCAATATGAAGTAATTTTCTAGTTTATACAAATTTAACTTTACGATTAAGTGTACATATAACTGGAACATTCATGGCCTACTAACAAGAAATACAATATTGCTTCAGAATGTTATGTGTTAGGATTTACTGTGTACATGTACCTGTTGAAGCAAGTGAAGTGCTTCACCAGTCATTCTCATGTTTGGATGCAATACGATATTCATCTCTGCTGTGAATTATGAATTCTTTCCAACAACCCTCGATCATATCTACATCTTGACATGACCAGTCAGTTTACTGCTCCAGCCTTTCAAATGTATCACTTCACTTCACTCACCCCAGACAGTAAAATACAGAGAACTGTCAGGAGACCTTAGTGGGTAAGGTACAAATCCTGCTCGATTTGAGCTTATAGACAGTGATAGTAAGAGTCTATGTTTCTATATGATACTGATCATCTGCAAATGTCTGATGGTGGAAAACAAAGCTGCATGCGTGGTCCTTGAGAATGTGTTAAGAGAGAGTCATGAATGTGACATAACTGAGAAGGAACTAAGCTATGAAGTTTTGATCTTTGTGTCCATTCTTCCTGCTGAAAGTTCTCCACAAAGCTCATTATCTTATATTACAACAAGCAATGACATATTTCCCAATACTTTTATAAGTTTATAAGTACTCCTAACTATATCAGTAGCTAGAGGTGAAATGAGTTTTGAAAAACTCAAGTTGATAAAGGCAAAGCTTACATCAACACTTCCTCAAAAATAAGTATGTGGACTGTCAACTTCAACCACTGATATCAAGTTTGGCACTGGATGTTGTTTGCAGTGTACTGCTGACCAAGTTTTTCTTTTTACATGTGAGATGGAAGTTTTTCATTTTATGTTTATACTTCTGAAGATTATCTCTGGCAGTTGAACCTGATTGCAGTCACTGATGTTTTCTTGCAGCTGTGACTGAAAAGGTGAATTATGACTGGGTATTTCCATAGTACATCTGCCTGTATAGAATGATGAAATAAAACCAGTTGGTATTTTCTGTAGCCCTCATAGGCATGTCAATATGCAAATACCATTTTTTCACCAAAACTGAGGTTTTGCAAAATAAACAGTGTAGCTAACATGAAAATCGCATCATACTTACCTAAAAGAATGCTGTATATTTACATCTCATTTATTAAATTATAGTATCAGAATGTACAAAAGCCTTCCAGGAGTTATGAAATGTGAACTCTGGTTACCTGCTTCTATCTATAACTTTCAAATTAACAGTAGAAAAATTACTACCATAAACTATCACACTTTCACAAGAAGAAATATAAATGTAGGCAAACATGAAAATTAAGAAAATCAAATATTTTGGTCAAAACTTACACTTGCAGTTTCAGCATCAGCATTACTTTGTTTTTCCCTTAGTTTCTCATATTCTCTCTTATAGTAATCTTTTTCTGTCTGGAGTTGCTCAAGAACACCGTTTTCCATACATTTATCCTGAAAAATGTGTATGAAAAAAATAAATCCACCTGTATACACTAATAAAATACAATACAATATGTATAAATAATAGAATTAACTTACTTCAAGTTGATTCTGCAAATCAGAAAGTTTTTCTTGCAGAGCTTCATTTTTTAGGCAGTATCTGTCTCTTTCAGACTGAAGTTTTTGTATTAAGTCCTTTTGTTTTGCAACAGTCTAAATCAAGTTTGAAAGCCAGTGTTAGAAGCTAACACAATGAATAAGAAGATATATAGCATTTGCAAGCCCTTTTTAAGATATGGAAGGAAAGTGAAAGTAAAATGTGCACAAAATGTATTAAATAACACCAATAAAGAAAATAAAGCCACCTGTATACACTAATAAAATACAATACAATATGTATAAATAATAGAATTAACTTACTTCGAGCTGATTCTGTAAATCAGAAAGTTTTTCTTGCAGAGCTTCATTTTTTAGGCAATACCTGTCTCTTTCAGACTGAAGTTTTTGTATTACCTCCGTTTGCTTTGCAACAGTCTAAAACAAGTTCAAAAACCAATATTAGAAACTAATGATGAATGATAAGACATTTAGCATTTGCAAGGCCTTTTTATGATATGGTAAAAAAGTGAAAAAAAACTGTACATTTCAGTTTTTAGCAAGAACACTCCATTATTAAAATCATGCAGAAACTTGCAATGATTTACAAACAATTTCTGTCAGGTTCTGGACTGAAGGCTTCCTAGTTGAAGAACCCATCATATTGTTCTTATTAGGAGATATTATTAGGTACTAAAGCAGCATCTGTCAAATTTGATTCAAGCGCACACAATTGCCTATGTTTCAGAGGTGGAAATGGGGACCTAAGCCTAAACAATACAGACCAAATATTCCATTTGGGCTTGATATTTGTATAAAATAATTCTCTCTCTCTCTCTCTCCCTCTCCCTCTCTCCCCCTCCTCTCCATCTCTCTCCCTCTCTCCCCCCCTCTCCATCCCACTCTTCTCCCCCCCCCCCCCCTCTTGCTCCCTCTTGTTCTATCTCAATCATATATCTCTTTTTTTCTCTCTCCTCCTCCCACTTTGTATTGTGTCTTCCTCTTGTATTATTTTCTGAGTTTATCTCCTCTTCTGTACTCCTTTCCTGCAGTGAACAGTGACTTCCTCTCATGCATATTACAATTTGTCTTGTTAAAAGATTTTTACATTGCACATGTGTTCCTTAATGCACTGTGGATTTCAAATTCCACTAAGATTTTTTTTAATTATTACATTGTCAGGTTACATTCCCAGAATATTACACCAATTACGGAGAAACCTGACAAATTGCTATTATCCCAGGTACTAATACTGTTTGGCATTTTTTATTACCGAACCTATAACATGTGAATGTATAACTATCATAAAACCAGCATGTATCAACTATTTCATCTTTCAATTATGTCAAATGAAAATAGTGTGTTACATTAAACACAAAGTAAATGTAATGACTAGACACTGAGAATGAGTACGTACAGAAGAGTACACACTGTCTGCTTGCAAAGTATAATTTCTAATATGATAGGGGATATCGTGTTTTCTGTGCCATATGCATATCCTTTCTTAACAAAAGTAGTCAATACTGTTTAGCCCCCAGTCACAGAATTCATATTTCCTTTATTGAATTTCCTGTGGTTGCTTTGTAGTTTTTGTTGTCTTCAGTCTGACAGCAGGTTTGATGCAACTATCCATGTTAGTCCAAACTGTACAAGTCTCTTTATCATTGCATAAATACTTCTTCCAACATTCACTTGAAGCAGCTTACTGAATTCAAGCTTTGGTTTTCTTATATACTTTTTATCTTTCACAGATTCCTCCATTACCAAATTAACTGTTCCTTGATGCCATGGCAAGTGTCTTAATAACTCATCCCTTATTTTCATGTAGTTGATTCATAAAGTTCGTTTCTCCACAGTTCAATGGAGCATCTCTGCTTTAGTTATCCAATACATGCATCTAAAATTCAGCACTCTACTGTAACATGTACCTGGAAAAGCTCTATTACCTTCTTTGCAATACTGTGTGTTGTCCACAGTTCTCTTCCGCAGAATGCTGCACTACAGATAGTCTTCCAAAGGTGACTCCCTCAAAATTAAATTTATATTTGATGTTACATTTTTTTTTCTTTTTCAACAGAAATTTTCTTGCTATTCCCAGTTTGTGTTTTATATCTTCTCTGCTTTAAGTCATTATCAATTATATTGCAGTTCAAACAGCAAACCCATGTATTACTTTTAGAAGCATTCCCCACACATCGCCAGAATTAATTCAACTACATTCTGTTCCCCTTCTTTTGCTTTCGTTGATGTCATCTTATAACTTATTTGCAAGACATTAATGTGCTGTTCAACTGATCTCTTAAGTCTCTTGGTGTAAGAATTTCTATGCCATCAGAACACCACAGAATTTTTTCTTCTCTGAAAACTTCAATTCCTTTCAGTAGCTTACCCTTGGTTTCCTTCACTATTTGCTCCATGTACAGGTAAAATAACATTGAGGATAGGCTCAATTATAAAGTCCCTTTCATGTCCTATGACTCTTAAAAACTGCAGTTTGTTTTCTGTACAAGTTGAAGTTAATTAATCTTTCACTTCCCATATTTTTTCCCTGATAAATTTAGAATTTCAAATAATGCATTCAAGTCAACTGTAAAAACTTTCTAAAGCTATTAATACAAGAAATGTGGGATTACATTTTCTCATTCTACCTTCTCACTCATGGTGAGGCTGAACTGTTAAAATTCCTGGAATCTCTGAATACCTTCTCACAATTAAGTTACACATGGTCCTATTCCGAATCCCATGCCACTTTCCTTGATGTTGATCTTGTCCTCACTGAACACCAGCTACACACTTCCATCCACATTAAACCTACTAACAAATAGCAGTACACATTTTGACAGTTACCATCCTTCCCACGTTGAACATTCCCTCCCATACAACCATGGCATCTGAGGCAAACATATTTGTTTGGATGCAGACTCTTTACAGCAATATACCACCATTCTCACCTCAGCCTTCACTGCACACAATTACCCCACCAGCCTAGATCAAAAGCAGGTTTCGTGGGCCACCTGGTCTGGAATGTATTAATGAGCTACTTCGACAGGGCCATGACTTCCTAAAATCATGCCCTGAAATGAGATCCATTCTGTTTGAAATTTTGCCCATCACACCTGGAATAGCTTTTTGTCACCCTCCCATCTCAGATTTATTCTTGTCAGGCTCTATGCTCCTTCTGAACCTGTCTCCCTACCCTATGGCTCCTAGCCCTGTGACCATCCCCATTGTAAGACTTGCCCTATGAAACCTCCTACCATCACCTATAGCAGCCCTGTAACTGGTAAAACATATACTATCAAAGGGAGATCCACCTGTGAAATGACATGTCGTATACCAGCTGTTATGTAAACACTATTCAGTCTTTTACATCAGCATGACTACCATCAAATTATCAGTTACGACGAATGAGCATAGACAGAGGGTGGATACTGGCAACATGCAATATCCTGTTGCAGAGCATGCTCTCCAACATGGCATTCGTGACCTCAGCACCTGTTTCACCATGTGCACCATCTGGATTCTTCCCCCAAGACACCAGTTTCTCAGGAATCCGCAGGTGGGAACTAGCGCTACATCATGTCCTTGATTCTTGCCACCCACCCATTTACATTAATTTCTTCTGCCCCAACATTTCTTCACAGTAACTACTCTTTTCTTCACTCTGTTTTAGTTTCCTGCACCTTTCATTGTCTTACCTGCCTATTTTCCACTGCCCCCCTCCCACCTCTGTTACATACAATGATGCTCTTAGCTTTTCATTCTTATTAACTCATGTGTGATGATTAAGCAGTAATTTCTGTCTTGCATATTACCCTGTCTTCCACCTTTAAGTTCTCAGGTTTTCAAATCTTGTCTGATACAATCCCCAACAATCAGTCTTTCCTTCTCATCCCACATGTGAAGTCTCCCCCACCCTGAGGTTCTAGGTGACTTTCCCGAAATCTACCCCTTTTCCTAGACTTCTCCAGTCCTTTCCCTTCACCCCTCTTCCTTCTCCTTTAATCCTTCTGCCTTAATAAGGAGCCACTGGCTCCAAAAGCTGGCCCAATTACAACCTCCTTTTATGTGTGTGTTCCGCCACCGCTTGGTGAGTAGATTTTTTATTTATTCAATTAAATTATTTTGTGAAAAATTGATTGTTTTCATTGTCATATTCTAATATTTTTTGTAAAGTTGGTATTGTCTCTGGTGTTCCTACATTCCTCCACAGCCCAACCTCATCTCACCCATCCTCCTCTCTCTATGTAAACTGCTACGATTCATTGTATTCTTCTGTAGATTATTTTTATAGTATTTTGCAACTACTCCTTATTCAACTGACAATTTGGAAACACACCTGTCTGTTCCTGGGTTTTTTGTATTCGGATTCTCACTTTGATCTTGATGTTTGAGATTTCATCTGTCTCTCATATCCTGAATATCAGATGAAACAGTTTTGTAATGTTGGTTCTCCTAAGGACCTCAATAATCCTGAAGAAATTACATCTATTCCACAAGCCTTTACACGTCTTTCAGCATTGCACCAAATTCATTCCACAATAATGTATCACACAGTGCATCTTCATCTGCTTCCTCTTCTCTCCCCATAATGTTGTTATCAAGTTTATTTTATTTATACATTGCTTCCATCTTTTGGCCTTCCCTTCTTTGCTTAGTAATAGCTTGCCATCCAAAATTTTCTCTTCTTTAAAAGTTTCTTTAATTTTTCCTATACCAAGTTCCCTATAGAGGCATAGTTTTGTATTTCTCTTCTGGTCATCCCTGCTTTGCCATTCTTTTCAGTTCAGTTTATTCTTTTAGTGGGGTTTATTTTTATTCTTTTATATTTGCTAGCTTCAGTTGCTGCGTTTTTATACTTTCTCCTTTCATCAATTAATTTAATATCACCCAAGGATTTCTGCTTTTCTTTTTGCTTAGTTATTCCTCTGTTGTCTTCAATGTTTCATCACCCACAGCTATTCATTCTTCTTTGAATGTTTTCACTTCGTATATCAGTAGATCACTACCTAATGCTCCCTTTGAAACTCTCAATAGTCTCTGGTTGTTTCAACTTCTCCAAATCTTTTTTCATTTAGCTCCTTTTTTCAATTTCTTCAACTTCACTCTGTATTTCAGAACTAACAAAGTATGGTCAACATCCACATCTCCTCCTAGAAATGTTTTGTAGTTTTAAAATCATTGTCTTGCAATTATGTAATCTACCTGAAACATTGTGATCTCTCCAGGTTTCTTCCGTGTATACATTCTTCCTTCAAAATTCTGAAACCAAATGTTTGCAATGATTAAACTGTGCTCCAGATAAGTTTCTATCAGTTACCTTCTCTTTCATTAGTTTCCTCCAGATTATGTTCTTCACCTACTTTTTCTTCTTTCTTTTCCCACTACCAAATTCCAGTAACACATCCAAATTAAGTTTTTGTCAAACTTAACATGCCAAACATTCTTTTCAACCTCTCTGTTATCAAGAGAACTAGTAGACCTACCTTTACTGCTGTGGTGCTAAGGCTTTGGGCTTATCTTAGCTGTTATCTCTTCATTATGCTCTTCATAGTGGTTCATAAGCATTTATATTTTCTTGTTCATTGGTAAAATTATTCCTGCATTATCCCTATTTGATTTTATATTTATATATGTCGTACTCATCTGAACAGACATCCTGTTCTTTCTGCAACTGCACTTCACTAAAGGCAGGTTACACCAGACTAAACACAAGTGAATGGTCATCAGAAAAAGAATGCTCTCTGTTATAAATGGTAGGTGAGTGTGAGCATTTGCTGGTGCTCACTTATGTTCTGTTGGTTGCCAGTATTTTACTGGGGCATCAAAGAAAGTTTGTGTTCTCTCCACTTTGGTGCTGGTAATACAGAAAGCAATGATCTGCTGTCCTATTTCTGTTTCTCTTATCGAAATGAGCAACATGAGTGATGGAGCCATCTGAAGAGGACATAATGTCACTAACAGAAAACTACAGATAATATAGGTGCTTCTGCAAAATTCTAAATGAAAGGAAATATGACTGGAAGAAAATTGCCAAAGCACTCAAAGGTCCATCTGGGAATGCGAGAAAGGTGATTAATTCATTACATGCTTGCATCAGACATAAGCAGAGTGAATAAGCACACGCCTTGTATTTTTATTTTTTTAAAAAGGAGAGAGCATAAAAAATTTCTTTGAAAGTAAAGAAGTGTGAATATGTATCTATTATGCTGATTAAAACTTAAAATATTTGTGGTAGCTGTAATTATATGGTCGGTGTACCACTTATGTTAGCAATTTTTTATGATAAAGATAAATGATTTTCCTGAAATCACAGTATCTGATCTCTAACAAACTACACAGCAGATTTTATTACATAGCCTATGCGACAGTTTGTATGTATATTTCAGATTTCATTAATCATATTTTATCGATATTATCTTCTCTATACAAACTTCAATAAAACCCTCAATATGGTTTGCATATATCACTGCACACATCAGAAACTATCTGAAATACAGTAGCTTATCGAAATGTGAAACAGGCATTACTGTAAGTGTCTCCAGTTGCCAACCAAAGAGAAAGTGCTAGCTTTTCTTCAGGTGATGTTTACCATCAGTAATTGGGGTTCTGCTATTAAATTTGCTCCTCAATGGTAATGAGAAGCCACGAAAAAGTGCCAACTGTTGTATAGGGACTGAACAAAAAACACTGAACTATGATGTGAAATGCATACCTGAACATAAAAGGAGATAATGGCCACGCTTGAAAGCTGCGCTGCTATATACGACTACAACCGGCACCTGTAAATGTCTTCAACACATTGCAAGTTTAAGTTGTGGTCAGAACACTGTTTTGTGTAGTTGTGAGTACATTTGGTTCAAGGTAAGTGAATTCAAATGTGGGAAATTGTTGGTGCTCATACAGTGGATGCTTCCATGACCAAGGGACCCAAAGTTTTTGGTGCTTCAAGAGCCACAGTATCAAAGATTTATACCACATACAGGGAAAGCGGCAAAACATCAACCGCTAAGTCACACCATATATGAAAGTGTGTGCTGAGTGATAGTGATGCACAGCCTTCAAGAGGGTTGTGGAGAAAAGGAAGAGAACAAAGCCGCAGAAGTCACTGCAGAACTGCATGTTGCGCTCACGAACTCTGTCCGCACCAAAACAACATGAAGGAAACTTCCTAAGCAGGGAACTGCAGGGTGAGCTGGAATTCCAGAATCCTTCATCAGTGATGCAAATGCCCATAACGGGAAAACATGGTTTCAAAGCCACAAAATCTGGGTTATGCCGCAATGGAAGGAAGTCATTTGGTTGGAAGAGTCTTGTTTCACACTGTTTCCAACTTCTGGCCAACAGTACATCACAAAAGTGAAACATGGTGGGAGGTCAGTGATGACTTGGGCAGCCATATTGTGGTATTCCATGAGTCCAACAGTTACTCTGCAAGGTCGCATTACTGCCAAGGATTATGTGATCAGTTTGGCTGACCGGGTCCATCCCATTTTACAACACTTGTTCTCCAATGGTGGTACTGTATTCCAAGATGACAGGTGACCTGTTCACAGAGCTTGCATCATCTAGGACTGGCTTTGTATGCATGAGGATAAATTGTCACATCTCCCTTGGGCACCACTCACCTGACATACTATTTAGCCTTTGTGGTCAACTTTGGAGAGCATGGTGTACAATCGCTACCCCTTCCATAATTGTTACCTGGACTTGCCACTATTTTTCAGGAAGAATGACTTAAGATTCCCTTGAAAACCATGCAGAACCTACAGTTATCCATTCTGAAACAACTATAAATTGTTTAGAATGCCAATAGTTCTCCTGCACCGTATTAGGCATGGTAATGTACTGCATTTTTGGCATTCCTTTGTTTTTGTCGGCTCCCTCCATGTGCAAAGTCTGACAATAAAGCTAAAGGAAAGCTGGAGTTGCAATTCAGTACTGACTGTGCTACAACAACTTGTTTCCCACTTAGAAACAAATCCAGACAACGAATTAGTCTATTCCTGTGCCAATTTGTATATTTCATCAAAAACAGTGCGCTCACCATGCAAAACAATCCTCTCTGAATATATTAAAGTTTTGCATTGTGTTTCTAACTATGTAGTGTTTCACTCTGTGTGCTGATTATTCTTTTCTGTTCCCTCCCACATAAATGCTTGTTCAAAGATACAAGCCAACAGTAGTGAACATTGGCGAACTGTCTGCGAATACTCATTCACTTTCGTTAACTTCCATTTGCTCCAGTGTAAATGAGACTTTTGTTGTGACAGTGCCACGAGATTTAAAAGTGCCGCTACGTCAGTGCGCAAACACGGCGATAGAGGCGCTCCGCAGCTCGGCTGAGCGCGGGAGCGCCACCTAGCTATGAATGGCGCCGGCCGCATGTCACGGCACGGCAGTTGAGAGACAGATACGGAGTTGGTAGCATGAAACCCACTATTGTTTCTACGTTTGTATATCCACGCAATTTATTAGTGAATTAAAGGTTATAACACTTTTTGGCGACGAGGTCGGATATTTTTTTTCCAGCGTTGGAGTATTGTGCGTTCGTGTCTGGGCAGACATGGAACAGCTCCTGCAAGCGCTCACTGAACAACAAACACAGCTGACGGCTGCTATTCAGGCGTTGTCGACGTCGCTTACTCATTGTCTGTCGTCCTCTTCTCCGCCTCCGTTCCCTCCTTACGACGAGGCCGCTGAATACTGGGAGGATTATGAGAAGCGTTTGCGGCAACACTTCTTGGCTTTTGGCGTTGTCGATGCTCCGATGTGTAAGTTGTTATTTCTATCTTGGATTTCCCCACGGATCTATCAGCTGCTATCTCAGTTAGCCCCTCTGCGGGAACCTGCCGCTCTGTCCTTCCAAGGAATGTGTCACTAATTGTCTAACTATTACCGAAAAAACACCCACGTCGTTGCTGCCCGCATGGCGTTCTACCGGTGTCGTAAACAGCCCCATCAATCTTACCGGGCTTGGGCGGCGGAACTACACGGTCTGAAAAGGAAATGTCAGCTTGTCACGGACACTCATCATGAGTCTTATGCTGATTCAATGGTTAGGGATGCTATTCTACAGCTTGCTCCTGATGAAGTTCGGCAACGTGCCCTACAACTGCCAAACCCGTCGTTGTCGGAAGTTCTAAGCATCGCTCAATCCTTTGAAGTGTCTCACGCTGCTGGAGCGCAAATAGACGCATGGTGTGATGCAGGCGCTGTACAGTCAACTTTCGACATGGACAATTTGCCTGTTTCACAGGAGAACGAAGATGTGGCGGCGGTTCACTCACGTAAACAACATTGCGTTGGGTCGCAACGCTCGCAGCGAAAACAGCAACTACAGAAACAGGTTCGTTCCGCCCTTCCTTCTTGTCCACATTGTTTCATACAGCATGACAGGGCCGCGTGTCCAAAACGTTGGGCCACATGTAATTCATGTAGGAAAAAAGGCCACATTGCTTCTGTGTGTCAGTCCCCTAAAGATCCCGTCAACGAGGACGAGGTATCGGACATGGATGTTAACTGTGTGCTTTCTCAAACAAATAAGTTGTTTGTTACTGTTCGTGTTCTGGATAAAGACATTCGCATGCAAGTGGACACTGGCTCTGCAGTAACTCTCATTAATTCTCGCACGTATTTGGAGTTGGGCTCCCCTCCCTTGTCTCCAGTTAAGCGAAATCTGAGAACTTATAATAAACAGAAAATTCCTATCGTTGGCCAGTTTGATGCTTCCACTGCCTACAAGTCAGTTGTTCGGCCCCTCATGTTTTATGTGGTGGATCATGCAGGCACTGAAAATCTGTTCAGTTATGATGCTTTCCAGTTGTTCGGGTTCTCCACTGATGATGATGTGCACCTCATATCTGAGGATATTCCGTATCAACAGCTGGATGGATTGTGTTCTGTATTCTCGTCCATGTTCTCTGCTGGTCTGGGTCGTGCCAAGGTTTTTGAAGCCCACATTACTCTTAAACCTACAGCTCGCCCTAAGTTTTTCCGGGCACGCCCTATTCCGATGGAGTTGCGTACACCTGTCAAGGCTGAGATAGACAGGTTAACAGCTTCAGGGATTCTCCTTCCTGTTACCTCCAGCGAATGGGCATCGCCAATCGTGGTGGTTTCTAAACCAAACGGGAGTCTGCGATTGTGTGGCGATTTTAAAGCCATTGTCAACGCTCAGAGCCTCATTGACACTTATCCTCTTCCCCGTCCCGAGGAGTTATTTACCAAGCTCGCTGGGGGCCAGTTCTTTTCCAAACTTGACTTATCGCAGGCGTACCATCAGTTGCCGTTGGATACGTCTTCCAAGGAATTTCTCGTCATCAACACTCCTTGTGGGTTGTATCAGTACCAGGGGTTAACATTTGGTGTCGCTAGTGCGCCGGCCATTTTTCAGTGGTTTTTGGAACAGCTCACGGTTTCCGTTCCTGGCTGCATCAACTACCTGGATGACATTGTTGTCACGGGGGCCTCCACTGAGGAGCACCTTCGCAATTTGCGTTCATTATTTCGGGTTCTGCATTCGGCTGGGTTGAAGTGCAATCTGGACAAGTCACAGTTCTTCCAACCCTCCATTGTGTATCTCGGTTTCCACTTGTCCCGTGAAGGTATACGTCCTCTAGGTCAGTACATTGCGGCCATTACCGCTCTCCCCCGGCCGTCTACGGTCAAAGAACTTCAGGCGTTTCTACGCAAGATTGCTTATTACCACAAATTCATTCCGTCTGCTGCGGCGGTGGCGCATCCTCTGCATCAGATGTTACGCAAAAACGTCCCTTTCTGTTGGTCCAACGAGTGTGAGCAGGCTTTTGTCCGCCTGAAGGCTCATTTGCAGTCGGCGCCTTGTCTTGCCACATTCCGTCCGGGTCAGCACTTGGTTCTGGCAACTGACGCGTCACAGTATGGCCTAGGGGCTGTTCTCGCCCGTCGGTATGAGGATGGGTCGGAATGACCCATCATCTATGCTTCCAAGACCCTCAACGATGCCCAACGGCGTTACTCTCAAATCGAAAAGGAGGCGCTTGCTATCATTTATGCTCTAAAAAAGTTCAGCGTTTTTTTGTATGGTTCTAAGTTTCACCTCATCACCGACCACAAGCCGCTGATCTCTCTGTTCAGCCCCTCGGCATCGCTTCCGGATAAGGCAGCTCACCACCTGCAACGTTGGGCCTTATACTTGTCTCGTTTTCACTATGAGATTCACTATCGCCCCACGGCCCAGCACGCCAACGCTGACGCATTTTCGCGTTTGCCGATGGGCCCTGATCCGGTTTTCGATCGAGATGAACTACTCTGTTTCCACATTGATGAGGAAGAACGTCGTGCAGTCGAGGGTTTTCCGCTTACGGCTACTGCACGGGACCCGGTCCTGCGTCAGGTGATCGGTTTTGTTGAACGGGGTTGGCCAGACAGGACCAAGGGCCGGGCATCGGATCCCCTTCGCAACTACCATGCCTTGCGCCTTCGTCTGTCTGTTCGTGAGGGTGTTGTTCTTCTGGCCACGGATGGCGCATCTCCACGGGTCGTGGTGCCAGCTTCTCTTCGCAAAGATGTTCTCAAACTATTGCATGAGGGCCATTGGGGGATTTCTCGGACTAAGTCCCTGGCCCGCAGGCATGTTTATTGGCCCGGTATTGATTCGGACATCTCCCACATGGTCGCTGCGTGTGGTCAGTGTGCTCAACAACTGGCTGCACCCCGTACAATGCCCTCTCCATGGCCTGATCCGGCGCAGCCATGGGAACGGGTGCACGCTGACTTTGCCGGCCCTTTCCTCGGCACTTATTGGCTACTGTTGATTGACGCCTTCTCGAAGTTTCCGTTTGTGGTTCGATGTCCGTCGCCCACCACTGCGGCGACGACGCTGGCTTTGTCCAAAATCTTTGCGCTAGAAGGTCTTCCATCCACGATTGTCACGGACAACGGCCCTCAGTTCTCTTCGCAGGCCTTCCGTGATTATTGTACTGGACAAGGGATTCATCATGTTACAGCACCGCCCTTCCATCCCCAATCGAATGGGGAGGTCGAGCGCCTTGTCCGCACTTTCAAAAGTCAGATGAAAAAATTTCTTACTGATTTTTCTACCGATGACGCTCTGTTGCAATTTCTGAGTTCTTATCGCTTCACGCCTCTGGGTGATCGCAGCCTCTTGCATGGCCGCCAACCGCGCACTCTACTGCACCTGCTTCACCCTGTCAGGCCTAGTACTGTGTCCCCTAGTGCGGGAAAATACTCGGTGGGCACCGACGTGTGGGCACGAGGGTATGGATCTCGCCCTAAATGGTTTCCAGAGGTGGTCAAGGCTCTTCGCGGCCGCCGGCTTTGTGAAATACGTACGGACGACGGCATGGTTGTTCGCCATTGCGACCAGATGCGCCCACGAGTGGTGGCCACGCCGGTGCCACCGCCCCTTCTTTCGCCTCCACCGGCCCGAGAAGCCAGTCCTGTCGCTGCTGCCGATCTCCCTTGCGTGTCGCTGTAGCCAATGTCGCTGCCGCTTCCGAGTATGCCGGAGCCGGCCCCAGTCGCGACGCTTCTCCGGGACCCATCTCGCTGGAGCACACCCCCAGGTCCACGCACCTATGGATGCTGCTCCAGAGTTTTCACCCATCATTTCGTCCAGGAGGCACGTTCCACGCACAAGCTTCCGTCCTGGACATTTTCGACCATATTCTCGTGTTTCTCCGCGGGATCTTCTCGGGGTCTCCCAAGAGGCCATGGATGTCTCCGCACTGTCCGTGTCTCCAAGGAAGTGAGTGTCTTTGTTTTTTTCGAGGGGGGAAAAGTGTTATGACAGTGCCACGAGATTTAAAAGTGCCGCTACGTCAGTACGCAAACACGGCGATAGAGGCGCTCCGCAGCTCGGCTGAGCGTGGGAGCGCCACCTAGCTATGAACGGCGCCGGCCGCATGTCACGGCACGGCAGTTGAGTGACAGATACGGAGTTGGTAGCATGAAACCCACTATTGTTTCTACGTTTGTATATCCAAGCAATTTATTAGTGAATTAAAGGTTATAACAACTTTATCCCCACTATACCTCACACTTTGGTTCACTTACTTCTCTTTTCAGTTACTCTACTCTACCTATCTGATTAAGTTATCCACATTCTGAACTTCAGAATGCCAGAATTTTATGGAATATAATGGCTGTTATTTCTCCTTGCTCTCAGCTATATTACTGTACTAACATAGCAAGGCCATGTTGGCTAATGTTAAAGGGCCACATTAGTTAACCATGCGGCGGACTGTGCCTGTAACTTCTGAAAAGGCTGCTGCCCATCTTCGGAAAGCATTTATTAGTCTGGACTCTCCTCAGATACCCCACTGACACTACTGCACTTAAGGTTTAGCTGCATGCAAGTCTCCTCACCATGGCATTGTTCATGGTCAAAGGGAGGGTTCCCTATCTAAGGTCTTCAAATTCAATAGTCTAAACAGAATATTCTACAGTATTTAACTGGCTGAAATATGAACGATTTGCATCTTTAATTTCCTGAACTGTAAAAATAGACAGACTGCTGACACAACCTACAGGCACAATTATTATTATAAAAATATAAATGTCCTCGGTCTGGAAGGGAACACTATTATCTTCACCAGCCATCTCCTAGATTCACCAGTCATCTTACGTTTCCTGGTACATAAAAATTTATGTTACAATCTGGCATAACTGATATCCATAGCTGGATTCCGATTGTATAAGAACTTGGTAGAGCGTGGGTCATATGCATATACCACACAAGTGTGATAAATGCTTACATTACACTAAAAGCAGTGCAAATATTTCCTACTTAAGGGGTAAACAATGACTTATGTTAATAAATTTTTAATAAGAACAGTCACAATCAGGAAGGCTAAATGGTAAACCACTTCGAAGCGCATTTTTTAACCTTTATGAACAATACTCCCTTTTGGCATCACGGTGGTGGCATGCACATCACAAGATACATCCTGATCGATGACCATTCAACCAATGCCAACAATTCACAGAGACTGGTCACATCTGAATGCAATATATGAACGTTACTCCTGATGGTGTCTCCAGTATGCTCAATAGCAGCTCCACCCAACACCCCATCCAAACATTGTTTGCCAAACCATTCTTACACAATTCAAGAATGGTGTGTGGTGCATCGTCTTGCTAAATGTACAGGTTACCTGCTGGGTCCTGTTATGATACAAATGGATGCACAGGATCAGACAGCTGGTTTTGGTATTGTTCACTGCTGATACACCTAAGCTACACATCAAGGGGCCCCTTTCATTCTACATTATCCACAAGCTATCTCCAGCACATATATGAACAGTGCCCTGTTGGCAAGCAGGCTATGCACTTTTCAAGGCACTCTTATCTGCCAACAACTTGCAGAAATGTGTACCACAATTCATCAGTCTACATGACCCTTATCTATGCTTAAAGTATCAATTGGCAGTATTCTGTTCCCATGTTTTTTTTTTTTTTTTTTGGTACCCTGTGATGAGAAAAGGTATAAATGTGGAGTAGTTGCTTTCATACCCAGTAAGTAGATAAGTAGATGGTGATTTCTGGTTGGTATGGTCACTCACCAACTGCTATTGTCCTACACTGACTTAAGAGTTATTTCCTTCATTGTGAGTGATAGTCAACATCAGCCCCAGCCAATGTACCATACAGCTTCTCATAGCAGTTTCTCTTGCAACAGTGGTCACAGCTGAATCCAATGTTTCCTCTGAATTGAGGTACTCAAGATAGACCTATACCATATCTTGTGAATGCCCAGCACATTTGCAACCTGAGATACGAACGTTCCAATTGTCTGGGCATTCATTATCTGGTTATGGTAAAAGTGTTGATATCACATAGCTTTCTCGTGCTTTATATGACTGCCATGTCACACACACACACACACACACACACACACACACACACACACACACACACACACACACACACACACACACACTATATATATATATATGACCGTAACCTTAACAGAGAAGTGCTGAGAAATGGCAGGTACTGTGAAAAAGCAAAGGACGACAGATCTATGTTCTCAGTCGTTTCGATCAAGCATCAAGCGCGCGCACGCACACACACACACACACACACACACACACACACACACATCCATCCGCATATACACAGACACAAGCAGACATTTGTAAAGGCAAAGAGTGAAAACTCCCAGTCACAGACAATATCACTGAATGAAAGTGACTAGAGTAGGAAGCCTTAATGCAGGGCCGGCCAAACGCTGCACAGTGTGCAGACGTGCGGAAGTGCTGCACATGTGTGCACATGTGCGACAGCGAGATCTGTTATTAGACATGTGTCCTAAATGAACGGCGGTGGCTCCTCTTTCCTGTTTATGTGGTACAAGCAAGAGTGCAACATACCCAGTCTCGTTTACCCCTGGTGACCGTAACCTTAACAGAGAAGTACTGAGAAATGGCAGGTACTGTGAAAAAGCAAAGGACGACAGATCTATGTTCTCAGTCGTTTCGATCAAGCATCAGTGATGAAAATCTCCCGAAATTGCTTGCGTTTGTCAATGAGCCATGCTTTTGTGCCCGATATTAACTATATCATTTCGCATGACCAGTGATAAACGTGTTTGGATTTATTCCTTTCATAATTAAAAATTATTGTTTACTAACTGTGCATTATTGCCTCTTTCTGCTCAATGTTACATTATTATCAGGAAAATTGATCATTAAACAGATTGTTGAACTCGATAAAACATAACATTCATCTAATTGTCGGTTATTACGCAGATTTCAGACGGAACTGATGAAAGATACAGCAATAATGCTACAGGTGATCATCGAGAGGTCAGCGAGACAGAAATTATGTGGCTGTAACTGAGGGCACCGAGAATTAGTTATAGGAAACCTTGCATTGGTTTAATGCTATTTGAAATCATGACTAAGGTTCATTGGAAATCATTAAGTGCTCTCTTTCTTAAATACTAGATCAAAAACATTACGCGTGTTTACGTGCCATCAGTTAAGCTGCCTTAATAAAAACCCACGGTTGTTAACTGTATTACTTGTCTTACTGGGTTAAACTGTTAACATAAAAGTAAATGTCTCAATGAGTAGACTGTGACAGTATTTTAAATGTTTAATATGCGAAATACCTTCCCATGGTTGGCTTGCAAGCTGTGGAAAGAACACTAGAATGCGCCGGTACAGAGTATCCCAGCAAGTGGATAAAGCGACGCCTGTGCGTAGAAACATGCACTACATGAACACCGACGGCTGTGGCGTGCACGCTGTGACCCGGAAGTTGCAGATGTGCAGAAGCAGCGCACGCGTGCAGAATTTCTGGCCGACCCTGCCTTAATGAAATCAGCTTCAGCCACTAAATCAATGAGCCATAGTACAAAAGTTGCTGAGCTAAGTCTCTTGAAAAGATGAAGAATGTGGGATGACCAGTTGCTTTTGCTGTCTTTATAAGCACCCAGGAATTTTGTATCCTCAACTTCCCGGATCATTTGATCTCAACACTTTATGTCAGTCTCTTTGTCGTGTGTGGAACCTAATATAATTGGTTTTATCTGCATTGAGTGAGAGACCGTTTGAAGAAAACATGTTTAAGCTGACAGTGAAAACTTTTTTGCAGTTTGTTCAAGATTATTTTCTGTCAGTTAGTCACTGTATCAGAACAAAGTGGGATGTCATTAATGAGAATAAGAAGTAGCAGTGGACCTAAAATAGAGCCTTATGGAACACAATTTAAGGTGCCCCACTCAAATGAAACATGTTCTGCAGACAAGCCATTCAGCTTTTGATTGTTTAGAAATTATTGAAGCTATGAACTGACAGTACTTCTAAACCATAAAAATCTGCCTTTTTCAAAAGAATTTGATGGTTTACACAATCAAAGGCTTTTGAGAAATCACAGAAAATACCTCCTGTCTTTGTTGACAGCTTCCAAAATTTGATCTCTTACATAGGTACTTTGAATGATGGCCACTGCTATAAGGAAAATTCATTGGTATGCTACTCTTCTCTAGCAACTAAATTAATTTCTTTTAAATATATTAACATTACTTACCTGTGCCAACTCTGACTCAGTTGCCCCATTAGACTTTGTGCTTCGAAGTGGCTCCTGTTCTGTGCACCAAACATTATCCGCCCTTAAATTAGTGGCATCTCTTTTGGCAGCCATCCTTTGTGTTGGTCCACCATTTGTAGATGATGAACTTCTTTCATCTGGTGACACTTCTCTTCCTGATGGAGCTTGTCTGTTCTCAAACTCAATCAACTTTTGTCTGATACTTGCATTCTCCTTATTGATTCGATCAATTTCTTTATTCAGATCATGTTCTACATGGAAGGAGGAACTAAAGATACTAAATGGTTATTAGGGAAACAGCCAAAAACTTTATATGACTATCACAATCAAAAACAGTTTTATTAGTATTCCACGAAGGAAAGTTATCACCAAAATAAAAATATAATCATATAAACACTGGAGGAAAACTGCATACAAATCAAAGAAAATGTAACAAAAATGCTAATAATTGGAATTGGAGGTTCTTTCCTCTACTGTAAGAGGAAAAGAGAACTGAGAAAATGTACTCTTTAATTGTTAAACATTAAGAGGTGAAAGGGTTATAGGTAATGGAGATTCTGCAGGACTGAACAACAGGTAATTTGATGAAGTACCAAAAAACGATAAACAAACATCCAGTCACATACTAAAGACATTTCAAAGTGGTGCAAGATCCCCTTTTCCCCAACATTTCTAGTCTGATGTGCCTCCTTTGCCTCGGGATCGATCAATAAGCCTGTTACCTCCAACCATTCTCCCTCATTTTTCCAGATGAAGGACCTCTGGTTCAGAAAGACACCATTTTCTGCACATTTGGTTCATGTTTACTTTTGTTATCTAATATGTAAGAGATTTAATTTTAGTTTCTTATGGTTTATTATCTGTATAGAAAATAGTTGAAATAGAAAAAAATAATAATAAAACATTTTAAGGCATTTAAAATTCAACAGAAGGAAAATCAGGAGAGCAAAACAGAAATAAAAGCTTGTTGTCACAAAAGTAATTGCATACCTCCAGTGCTTAATAGGTGTAAGTAATACTAATTACTTTCTCCTTTAATGTATTAACATGACAATGGAATTTTATCTGGGAACTAAAATATGATTAATAGAGAAAAACCTATGCCACATTTTGGGGTTTTGGATACCCACATGGTAAGTTGAAAAGGTAGCAGGCTGTTAAGACACAAATGCATGTGCACAACACAACTGAGAAGAAATGAAGTCCTGTACAGAATAGATACAAAAATGAAATGTAACAGTTGAGAGTAAAAATAAATTAGGCTCAAACAGCAATTAAATGGTCTGCAGTTTTAATGTAACATGATCATTTTTGAGGTTTCTAGTCTCATCTTCAGTAGTACATGTAAACAGTTCCCACATCTTGACAAGGACTTTACATTGTTGATGGAACTGTGGAAACGAAGTGTCATATGGTTAATTGAAAGCAAGAATAAATTTGCCTCAATACAAAGTATAGTGAAGCTGTGATTAATGACCACCTAATGGATCTTTGTGGGAAAAGTGTTAAGTCATAAAAAATAGTTGTGGTTTTAGTGCCAAGAATTTGATAAATGCTGAACAGGTGTGTGAAAGAAGTGAATGTTAGGGCGATCAAACATACTGAAATATCGCTGACTCAGCTAGGCACTAATGTAGTGTACAATACTGTGTGTTACTATAGTACATGATATTTGTGGTTTTTCATAATCAAAAGCTTGTCCCTCCAGGAGTTTGGTGTTTTAATGTGCTATTAGGTAATGAAAACATTTCTGATACAAATGAGAAGATGTATGACTTTTTTTAAAAAAAATTCCTTTCTGCAAATGTGAATGTTAATAATGTAAGTTAAAACATGCAGGCAATGAATATGTCATTGTTCAATGGTGTATAAATGTGCAATTTACATTTTCTTAAAAAGTCCAGATTGCATGTAACTGAATGTAAAAAAAAATAATGTCTGGTTGAACATTAAGTCACATTACAAATGCAAAATTTAGCATAGCAAAGTGTAGAGGTCCAATGTAAAAAAAATAAGAGTAAGAATAAATTGGGCTCAAACAGGAATTAAATGGTCCACAGAATGATCAGTAATTTATGTGTCCTAAAGAAATAAATTTTACAAAAGCTTATGATGTCATTAATTACTGATGGAAATATTAAATTACTTATCACTTAAAAACTTTTTTAAAAGTTGTTCCTGTATAATAAAATTAATTGCAATTGATTTTATAACAAAGTGACGAGATGTAAAAGGGTGGACAAAAATATGGATACACCAAAAATCAATATATAACCATGCCTAGTATGGCGTAGGAAACCTGCAAACCCAAACAGCTTCTTCCAGTTGTCTTGAGATGGATAAATACAAGTCTGGTTTTCAGGGCAATCTTATACCATTCCTCCAGCAAAATTGTGGCAAATTCAGGTAACAATGATCATGCACTCTTCTCCACAAAGCAGACCACAAATACTCACTAATACTGAGATTTGGTGGCTGTGGTGGTCAAGGGAAATGCAACAATTTATCCTCACCCTCAAAAACCCAGTCCTGTATGATGTGTGCTGTGTGAACAGGGTCCCTGGCATCTTTGAACACAGCATCATGATGGCGGACGAACATTGTATTGTGGGATGGACACGATTAGCCAAACTGGTCACATAATCCTTGGCAGTAATGCAACCTTGTAGAGCAACCATGGAGCCCACGGAATACCATGATATGGCTGCCCAAAGCATCACTGAACTCCTACTACATTTCACACTCGAGATGTAAACTCAGCCAAGAGGTGGAAATAGTGTGAACAAGACTCATCAAACCAAATGATATTCTTCCATTGCTCGATAGTCTAGGTTTAAAGGCTTCAGCACCACGTTTTCCTATTATGAGCATTTGCACAACTAAGTGGTTTTGGAATCCCAGCTCGTCCTGCAATGCCTTTTTGTCGTAATCTCTTGTATTTTTGTCATAATCATCTTCTATGATCACCCACCATGATCACTCAACACACACTTTTCTCTGCGTCAGTGGATGGTGTTTTTCTGCTTTCTCTGCATATGGTACAAATTTTTGATGAGGTGCCTCTTCAAACACTAAACACTGTGACTAACTTGGTTACAGAAGCTCCCACCATAATAGCACCAACAATTTGACCTCATTCACATTCTCTTTGCCCCTATGTAATGTAGATGGGATTCCAAAACCACTCAGTTGTGCAAATGCCCATAATAGGAAAACATGGTGCATACAACACTGTTCTGAGCACGACTAACACTTGCAAGGTATGGAGGACATTGTACCAGTGCTGTTCATGGTCAAACAACACAGCTCATCCTTCAGACATGGCTAGCACCTCCATTTATATCAAAGCACACATTTCTCGTTGTGTTCCACATTTTTGTCCAACCTCTGTGTTAACTGTTGAAAATTTATAAACTGATACGTGGCAATAGCTGAAGTCTGTCTTTGTTTTGTCTCAGGGTTTCGTCATGATTGATGGCTTGCAAATAATATACTACATCAAATGAAAAAAGTGTGTTTTAACTACAGTGACAGAAAAAATAGCACCACTTAGAAAGAGCTGTGTGACGTACACGAAAGTTAGTATGTCTTTTTCTACACCTCAAAGATAAAGTCTACTCAAATTTCACACCAGCGGTGCTAGTAGTGTTACTACGAGGATGCAAATCAGGTTTGCTTTAAATGCATAGTGTAATGCTCATGAGCATCCGTTACCCTTGACACTGGACGTGGTGAGTTGATGTTAATCAAGAACGCCTTTGTGGTGACAAATGCAGCATTATCAACACCTCACTGAGTTTGAATGATGTCGTATAATAGGGCTATGAGAAGCTGGATGTTTCTTCTGTGATACTACAGGAAGATTTGGCAGGAACAAAGCCACTGTATATGTTGCTCCAGCAGTGGTCACGTGAATGTACATTCGCAAGAAGACAGGACTCCAGATGGCCTTGTGGCACTACCGAGAGGGAAGACCATTGTGTTCAGCGTATGGCTTAGGCACTCCATACAGCATCTGCAGAAGCAATCCGAGCAGCAGCTGAACTACAGTGGCACCATGAACTGTTACAATTCAGTTACTTCAAGGACAGCTCTGAGCCAGACACCCTGTAACATGCTTTCCACTTACCCTAAACCACCGCTATTTGCAACTACAGTGGTGTCAAGGGAGAGTACATTGGAGGGCAAGGTGGAGCTCTGTTGCTAGTTCTGCATCTGCGCCATTGATGACCATGTGCTAGTTCAGGGCAGACCAATTGGGGGCCTGCAACCAACCTGTCTGCATGCTATACACTTTGGACCTGTATCTGGAGTTATGGTCTGCGATGCGATTTCATATGACAGCAGGAGCACTCTTGTGGTTATCCCATTCATCCTGACTGCAAATTTGTAGGTCAATATGGTGATTTGACCTGTTGTGCTGCCATTCATGAACAGCATTCCATAAGGTGTTTTCCAACAGGATAACGCTCAACCACATACCGTTGTTGTAACCCAACATGCTCTACAGAGTGTTGACTTGTTGCCTTGACCTCCTCAGTCATCAGATCTGTCTCTAATTGAGCACATATGCGACACCATTGTACGACAACTACTGCGTCATCCACAAACAGCTTTACCATCCCTGTATTGACTGACCAAGTGCAACAGGCATGGAACGCCATCCCAAAAACTGACATCCGGCACCTGCACAACACAATGAATGCACATTTGCTTGTTTGGATTCGACATTCTGGCACACCAGTTATTAATGTACCAGCATTTCACATTTGCAATGACTTAACTCGCACTTACATTAACCTGTGGTCTTGCAATGTTAATCCCTTAAATATGTTATCTACACAAATGTATTTCTGACGTTTCATTATTCTACATTAAATACTTTTTGGTGTTGTGATTTTTTTTTTTCCATCAGTGTATTTATCAATTCGAGGATTAATGTAGTAATTTTGAAGCTAAGTAATATTTGTGTGATTTTATGTACTGCAATATTCAGTAATTGGGTAGTACATTACAACATCCACAGCAGAATTTCTTAACACTGACCTAGAAACCAATGAAATTGCAGACGCAAAAATTTTCGTATAATTTGAGTCTGATTCTCAGCCATACTAATACATTATTTACAAATACTACTTGCCATGATTTAGTGTTTGCAATGGAGTATTTCAACATACAGCAATCTGTGAACAAAGTATTAGGACTTTTAGAATCTATTATCTGTGCTATTTCCATTTTGAGTTTACTCCTGATCCAAAGACAAACTGACCTCCACTTCCTGTTCTGTCACTACCGTATCACTGAAACATTAGTGCGGAACATATCTTCATTGACTACTTTCTCTAGAATGTTCGCAAAATAATTTGCAATAAGAAAAATAAAGTGAACAATACACTGCTGTCTGTTAAAATTATAACTCATAGACAGATAGAAAACAATGGAAATTTAAAATCATTCTGCATAGTAGGTAGAGTAAATGATCAAACTTGGTGGTGATTTCAGGCTATGCAATGTGTGGAGTTTGGTACAAGAGATGCCACTTGTGACGACAACAATACCTCTAAAATAGATGGGCATCAAGTCGAACTGAGCTTGCATGACGAACAAGGGTATGTCACGTCATGCTGCTTAAACTCTTTAAGTTAAGAGTTCATCAATGCTAGTGGCTGACATGTGATGGCATGGCATTTTCTCAGAGACCCTTAGATTTATGTCTTCAGTCATTGAATGATCTGGAGAAAGTGGTGGCCAATGCAAGAGTCAAACACACTTTGTATTGAGGTAGTTAGAACAGCACAGGCAATATGTGGTCTTAAGTTATCTTGTTGTTAAGATAACATATTGAAGAACTCTAAGATAGTGCACATACACTGACCTTAAAGCACAAATGTAGATGCTCTTGTCCAAATTACCAGCTACGTGAACCAGAGGTGATTATGTTCTGCCCTCAATGGTGCCCCATACCATCAAATGGGCCCATATAATGAAGTCAAATGAATTCTGGCATTTTTTGTTCTCCTCAGACCCCCCACATGTTGTGATGCTGCATGCAGAAGATGATGGTGATGATGTTTGGTTTGTGGGGTGCTCAACTGCGTGGTTATCAGCGCCCGTTGCATGCAGAATTGGAACTTGTTTGTAAAGATGAGGAGCACCATTTCTGTATCCAGCTTTGTCACAGGGTGCACAATTCAGTACACATCTCTCTCTTGCCATGGCAAGGGAAGCCACAACAATGATTGCCACATTGGCAGTTCCTGGTGCTCCAGATGGTACATCTACAGACATACTTGCAAGCTAACATACTGTGTGTAGCGGATGGTATCCTGTACCATCACTAGTCATTTCCTTTCCTGTTCCATTCACAAACAGAACGAGGGAAAAATGTTTGTGTGTGCCTCTACAAGCCCTAATTTCTCATATATCATTTTCATGGCCCTTACATGAAATTTATGTTTTCAGCAGTAGAATCATTCTGCAGTCAACTTCAAATGCCAGTTCTCTAAATTTTCTCAATACTGTTCCTCAAAAATAATGTTGCTTTCCCTCCAGGGATTCCTGTTTTGAGTTCATGATGCATCTTCATAGCATTTGCATGTTGTTTGAACCTACCAGTAACAAACCTAGCAGCCTGCCTCTGAATTGCTTCAATGTCTTTCTTTAATCCAACCTGGTATGGATCCAAAACACTCTAATAATACTCAAGAATAGGTTGCACTAGTGTCCTATATTCAGTGTCCAGTGCAAATGAACCTCATTTTCCTAAAATTAACAAATGAACCAAAGTTGACTTTCGCTGTCCCTACCATAATCCCCACATGCTAGTTCCATTTCATATCGCACTGCTTTGTTACACACAGATATTTAAACGACGTGACTGTGTCAAGTAGGACAGGACTAATGCTGTATCTGAATATTATGAATTTGTTTCTCCTACTCATCCATATTAACTTAAATTTTTCTACACTTAGAGCTAGCTGACATTCAACACACCAACTAGAAATTTTGTCTAAGTCATCTTGTATCTTCCTACAGTCACTCAACTTCAGCACCTTCCTGTACACAGCATCAGCAGCAAACAACTGCAGATTCCTGTCCATCATGCCTGCCATGTCATTTCTGTATATAGCACTCATATCAAACTTTCCTGGGGCACTCCTGGCAATACACTTTTCTCTAATGAACATTCACCACTGAGGACAACACACTGGGTTCTATTACTTAAGAAGTCTTGAGCCACTCACTTAGCTAGGAACCTATTCCATATGCTCGTACCCTCATTTAGAGCCTGCAGGGAGGCACAATCTCTAACAATATGGAATCTGCCTGTTGCCCTTCAACCATAGTTTCCACTGTACAACGTGAGAAAAGGGCAAGCTGAGTTTTTCACAAGTTATACTTTCTAAAATCATACTGATTCATGGACATAAGCTTCATGGTCTCAAGAAAACTTATTATACTGGAACTAAGGATATGTTCCAGGATTCTGCAGCAAACCAGTGTTAGAGATATTGGTCTGTAATTTTGCAGGTCCCTTCTTTTACCCTTCTTCTATGCAGGAGGCATCTGCACTTTTTTCCAGTTGCTTGGGACTGCACACTAGGTGAGATTCTTGATAAATGCAAGCTAAGTAAGGGAGTATTCTTAGTACAATAAAACTGGAATCCCACTGGGACATGGTGATTTATTTGTTTTAACTTTTTCAGTTGTTTCTCTACACTAGGGGTGCTTATTACTATGTCATCCATATGGGAGTCAGTCTGATGGTCAAAAGCTGGTATGTCTACACAATTCTCCCATGTGAACTATTTCTTAAGTGCAAAATTTAAAACTTCGTCAATGTGTGACTGGATGGAAGCCTTATACCCACTTAGCAATTATACATAGGACCTGGATTTTCTCTGGATCTCAGCCAGATCTTTTGTTAAGGTATGGCAGTGGTAGTAGTTATAAGCTTTGCACAATGCACAGATGCAAATACCCGTGGTAACCTGTGCCTATCATCATATGGCTACTCATCTTGCTGCAAACAAGACCATTTTCTAACTGAAAGTATGTGAGATGACCATACAGTACTGCACAGCCAACCCAGCAGTGTGTCTGTCCTCTTGGACACTAGTCATACGCAGCACTTGAGATCTTGCTTGGTGCACATTATAACTGTCAGTTCAATATCCACATGCCACTTGTTGGATCCTGAGCAGCAAAATTATCCAGCAATAAAGCCCCAATCTCACTAGGATACAATTCTGCCCCTGTCAAATTCTGAGACATGCTAGTAGACACTTTTCCTTCTTACATAAGTTATATCATGATCTCTCCGCAAACACTGTTGGGCGACCCTTTTATACATGGTCTATGCCTCACTAACCACACAACCAACACTGTCCATGTTCACTGACTGGTGCAGAAATGTCACCTAGGCTCCAACCCAGTTGCCCTTGTGTCAACCTTTTGTCCACTCCTGCTCACATGTGTCCATGGGGACCCAGTTGCCTGCCAACAGGTGTGTGTATTGGAAGAAAGTAATCTAGATGCTGTTACTTCTACCTACTTTGTATGTTTTACTGAAATGCTTATAATTTCCATATTGAAGCGTGCAGTACACTCCATTGTAGTTTTGCATCTGTTGCACAGCATCATCATAGAGTTGCAGTTTTAATGGCCAGCAGCATACAAGGTAAAGATAAGAATGCTTACAGCTATGGACTTACCTATTACAAGGAGGTTATTGACTTTTTCAGAGAGGCGTCTGTTTTCTGACTGGGCTTTCTCCAATGCACGCTGAGCATGCCTAGTATCTTTCTTGGCACTTTCCACATCAGCTTGAGCTTCTTGTTCATTGCGTTTAAGCTCTAGAACTTCCCTTTCCAAGTCACGTACTTGAGCTAGACTTGCATCTAGTCTCTCCTGTGTGCAGAACACCTGGATTACACTAAGCTTTGAATAAAATGCAGTAGTCTCAGTTCATGCAATAATTAATGCAGCAGAAATGCCTGAAATGAAAATTAATAGAACACTTTCCCAAATATTGTTTATACAAAAGAAGGTATGCAGCTCATTGGAACTTTTGTAATGTTACTCTATTGTGTGATACACCTATGAACCAAAATTAATGGATTTTCAATATACACAAAAAAATTTCACATAGCTGTCATGTGTGAACCAAAAGATGCTCTGGAAACACTGGGACAGGTGACATAGCGATACAATTAGAAAGCATGCTGAAAATCTGGCCACAGGTCTTAGGAGGAGTAACTGCATTTAGTGTACCTTTTCTGAAGCATACAAAATGCCAATATATGGTAGGACAACCTGGTTTTGCAATATAACATGCCTGACACTTCCCCATAGTGCGGATCAAGTTGTCCAGCATGACTTGCTCCAGCACCTCTGCTGACAAGTGCCATCTGGAAGTCGGCAGTGATCAATGTGGTTACCAGTTAGATTAAAGCCCAGAGACAAAACTGACAGCTATAAGTGCATGGTGTGTGTTGCAAGAGCTCACCTACCAGGTTATTTCTCTGTGGCTGGAAATTATCATTCAGTAGATGCAACCCAAATCGATATGAAGTACAGGAAAGGCACACAGTGCCTTCTACGATACCATCCATCTGGGCTGCAGCTGCTGCAGAAGTATACACAGGCAATGATGTATGTGACACTAACAGGCCTCAGAAGAGAATACTGGTGACACCTCCATCTGTCCTTCCCACAATATTGGATGTATCAGACAAACAAACAGCAAAAATCTCTCTAGGTTAAACTGTGAGGAATCTTATTCATAGGACACTATTCCACAGCACCTGGCTCAATTCACTGCAGGTGAAACACCACATTCATTAAGTTCGATAGCATGCTGGTGTGGCAATAACACATTTGCTGTGTCACCAAGGGTACAGAGCAATCCCCTGAAGCTAATGATACACAATCTGGTGGAGCAATGCTACATGAGGTAACTACCCTGGTATTGGATTGAAAAATGTGACTGTAACAGTAAATTACCAAAGCACTTGTGACAACAAAGTCCCTGAATTTGCCACCCCTCCAGGAAAGGAGTCATACTCAAAATACTCTCTGGACCAGTAGGTGGATGAAACCAAACTACAAAGCTTCTAAATACACACATCAAAAAAATGTTTTGCATCACCTGAGTTCTGAAAGTTACAGAACCCACACAGAAAAAAGAAATAGAGATCAACATACATCATTTCTGCCTTTTTATTGCTCACAAAAACCACACATTGCATGTTGTACCACCATACAGCGAGACCTACAGAGGTGGAGGTCCAGATTGCTGTACACACCGGTACCTCTAATACCCAGTAGCAGGTCCTCTTGCATTGATGCATGCCCGTATTCATTGTGGCATACTATCCACAAGTTCATCAAGGCACTGTTGGTCCAGATTGTCCCACTCCTCAATGGCAATTTGGCATAGATCCCTCAGAGTGATTGGTGGGTCACGTCGCCCATAAACATGCCTTTTCAATCTATTCCAGGCATGTTCGATAGGGCTCTTGTCAGGAGAACATGCTGGCCACTCTAGTTGAGTGATGTCGTTATCCTGAAGTAAGTCATTCAGGAGATGTGCACGACGGGGGTGTGAATTGTCATCCATGAATACGAATGCCTAGCCAATATGCTGCCGATATGGTTGCACTATCGGTCAGAGGATGGCATTCACGTATCGTACAGCCAATAGGGAGCCTTCCATGACAACCAGCGGTGTACGTTGGCCCCACATAATGCCACCCCAAAACAGCAGCGAACCTCCACTG
Organism: Schistocerca cancellata; assembly: GCF_023864275.1. Classification (NCBI taxonomy): domain Eukaryota; kingdom Metazoa; phylum Arthropoda; class Insecta; order Orthoptera; family Acrididae; genus Schistocerca; species Schistocerca cancellata. Next base: position 192,179,250 of record NC_064633.1, read on the forward strand.
TGCTTCACTCTGACAGTGTGTCTGGGGTGTTCAGCCTGACTGGGATGCCACCAAACACATCTCCGACGATTGTCTGCTTGAAGGCATATGCGACACTCATCGGTGAAGAGAACATGATGCCAATCCTAAGCGGTCCATCTGGCATGTTGTTGGGCCCATCTGTACCACACTGCATGGTGTCATGGTTGCAAAGATGGACCTCACCATGGATGTTGGGAGTGAAGTTGCACATCATGCAGCCTATTGCGCACAGTTTGAGTCTTAACACAATGTCCGGTGGCTGCACGAAAAGCATTATTCAACATGCTGGCGCTGCTGTCAGGGTTCCTCTGAGTCATAATCCGGAGGTAGTGATCATCCCCTGCAGTAGTAGCCCTTGGGCAGGCTGAGCAAGGCATGTCATCAACAGTCCCTGTCTCTCTGTATCTCCTCCATGTCTGAACAACATCGCTTTGGTTCACTCCGAGACACCTGGACACTTCCCTCGCTGAGGGCCCTTCCTGGCACAAAGTAACTATGTGGACACGATTAAACCGCAGTGTTGACCGTCTAGGCACTGTTGAACTACAGACAACATGAGCCGTGTACCTCCTTCCTGGTGGAATGACTGGAACTGATCGGCTGTCAGACCCCTCTGTCTAATTTTAATAGGTGCTGCTCATGCGTGGTTGTTTACACCTTCAGCCAGTCTAGTGACATCTCTGAACAGTCAAAGGGGCTGTGTCTTGCTTTCCACTGTTGAAGAGCAATTCGGGTATGACGATTGCACCTTTCAACACAATCGAGCACCTGTTCATAATGCACGGCCTCTGGTGGAGTGATTACATGACAATAACAAACCTGTAACGGACTGGCCTACATAATCCTACAAAACACCTTTGGGATGTTTTGGAATGCAGACTTCGATACCTCTCCTCAGTGTAGCACTCCGTGAAGAATGGACTGCCATTACCCAAGAAGCCTTCCAACACCTGATTGAACATATGCCTGCAAGAGTGGAAGCTGTCATCAAGGCTAAGGGCGAGCCAACACCATATTTAATTTCAGCATTACCGATAGAGGGTGCCACGAACTTTTAAGTCATTTTCAGCCAGGTGTCTGGATACTTTTGATCACATAGTGTAACTGCAAACAAGAAATTAATCGTACAATTTTATTTTTGTTAGGTAATACATAAAACTTTATGACTATCACTTGTAACTACTATTACTATACAGTGTATACTGGAGAGAAGCAGGTTGCGTTATTTCATTCCAAGGCTAGTGAAAAGGTAAGTGATGACCAAGATTGCAGGAAACAATTTTGCGAATGGATTCACAGGATGGTGAAACATGAACTGAGACTTATGGGTAGCAGTTTTTAGCCAGATGAAGAACAGTCCAAACTTAATGGAGCTACCAATCAACACAATTGTGCTTACTGGCCTGAAGGTAATTGCTTCATAAAAACACCCGGTTTGAAGGTGATATGGCTAGTCTCCTATCAAGTTCACAAGACTTTTCTATTTTGAAGGTACTGTAACTAGAGGAAAGTACCCAACAAGGTTTTCCTTTCCATTTGTGCAAAGTACGGCAATTATACATTTGACAAAAGTTTGATTCCATCAATAATTAGGCTATGGCCATATATGTCTTAAAGTCGTCTGGTAACATGCGTTGCCAAAAGCTTGATGAATCTAAATGACTCAATTTAAAAGCAATGAAGACGGCTACTCGACAGCTGAAATCTAAATCTGCAATAAAAATACAGGTTAGATTTGCAATCAACGGCCAAATTCCTTTACCTTTTTTGAATTATACATTTTATTCTTCCCCATGAACCATGGACCTTGCAGTTGGTGGGGAGGCTTGCGTGCCTCAGCGATACAGATAGCCGTACCGTAGGTGCAACCACAACGGAGGGGTATCTGTTGAGAGGCCAGACAAATGTATGGTTCCTGAAGAGGGGCAGCAGCCATTTCCGTAGTTGCAGGGGCAACAGGCTGGGTGATTGACTGATCTGGCCTTGTAACACTAACCAAAACGGCCTTGCTGTGCTGGTACTGTGAACAGCTGAAAGCAAGGGGAAACTACAGCCGTAATTTTTCCCGAGGGCATGCAGCTTCACTGCATGGTTAAATGATGATGGCATTCTCTTGGGTAAAATATTCCGGAGATAAAATAGTCCCCCATTCGGATCTCAAGAGGACGTCGTTATCAGGAGAAAGAAAACTAGCATTCTCCGGATCGGAGCGTGGAATGTCAGATCCCTTGATCGGGCAGATAGGTAAGAAAATTTAAAAAGGGAAATGGATAGGTTGAAGTTAGATATAGTGGGATTTAGTGAAGTTCGGTGGCAGGAGGAACAAGACATCTGGTCAGGTGAATACAGAGTTATAAATACAAAATCAAATAGGGGTAATGCAGGAGTAGGTTTAATAATGAATAAAAAAAAATAGGAGTGTGGGTAAGCTACTACAAACAGCATAGTGAATGCATTATTGTGGCCAAGATAGACACGAAGCCCACACCCACTACAGTAGTACAAGTTTATATGCCAACTAGCTCCGCAGATGACTAAGAGATTCATGAAATGTACGATGAGATAAAAGAAATTATTCAGGTAGTGAAGTGAGACGAAAATTTAATAGTCATGGGTGACTGGAATTCGATAGTAGGAAAAGGGAGAGAAGGAAACATAGTAGGTGAATATGGATTGGGGGGAAGAAATGAAAGAGGAAGCCACCTGGTAGAATTTTGCACAGAGCGTAACTTAATCATAGCTAACACTTGATTCAAGAATCATAAAAGAAGATTGTATACATCGAAGAAGCCTGGAGATACTGGAAGGTCTCAGATAGATTATATAATGGTAAGACAGAGATTTAGGAACCAGGTTTTAAACTGTAAGACGTGTACAGGGGCAGATGTGGACTCTGACCACAATCTATTGGTTATGAACCATAGATTAAAACTGAAAAAACTGCAAAAAGGTGTGAATTTGAGGAGATTGGACCTGGATAAACTGAAAGAACCACAGGTTGTAGAGAGCTTCAGGAAGAGCATTAGGGAACAATTGACAAGAATGGGGGAATAAATACGGTAGAAGAAGAATGGGTAGCTTTGAGGGATGAAGTAGTGACGGCAGCAGAGGATCAAGTAGGTAAAAAGACGAGGGCTAGTAGAAATCCTTGGGTAACAGAAGAAATATTGAATTTAATTGATGAAAGGGGAAAACATAAAAATGCAGTAAATGAAGCAGGCAAAATGGAACACAAACGTCTCAAAAATGAGATCGACAGGAAGAGCAAAATGGCTAAGCAGGGATGGCTAGAGGACAAATGCAAGGATGTAGAGGCGTATATCACTAGGGGTAAGATAGATACTGCCTACAGGAAAATTAAAGAGACCTTCGGAGAAAAGAGAACCACTTCCATGAAGATCAAGAGCTTAGATGGAAACCCAGTTCTCAGCAAAGAAGGGAAAGCAAAAAGATGGAAGGAGTATACAGAGGTCTATACAAGGGCGATGTTCTGGAGAACAATCAGCGCAGGTATTTTGTTGGGTTTCTTGCACCTGTAGCTAAATTTACAAACAATATGCGAAAACGATTGTTCCACTTATTTCTCAACTTTTCCAAAATAAAAATTCTTGCTATTGCAGAATACTGCTTTCCCGCATCAAAGTGTACAATAAATCATGATGACTAACACAAAAGCAAAATAATGAATGGCAACACATTTGTTACTTATCCAACAAGTAAACTCAAGGTAACATGGTAACAATTACAAGTGAAATGCAGGTCGGAGATTCTGCATCATAGTATATGTGATCATGAAGACCATGACAACACACAAACAAAGTAAATTAAACATGTGACATAAGCACTTTGGGTATCTTTATGAGTCTAAAAACATAATAGCTGTGAAAGACCATCATCAGAACTTGCATTTTCATTTTTCATCTTTTTCATGTTTTTGTCACAAAGCAACTTGCACAACAAAAGGACTAACTGGTAAAAAATGATAATTGTCCAGTAAATAGAGAATCGCTATTTTTTAACTTGCCACAGGGAAGTGTTCTCAAAAATAATGTGCACTATCTGGGGTCCATGGAAGTACACATGTACCAAAAAATTTCCCAAAAAGCATGTTGCCCTCTCCTACCAAAATGAAATACTTAAACAAATGAGAGAAGATGCAATATACTGATGTTATTTATGCAATGAAGTCTCAAGAGGAGCTTGTGGATAATATGCCATTCCAAACAAAAAAACTGACCTATCGGTCTTTAAAAAGACATGAATGATAGCTACACATTGTATGCTATCATGGAATTTCCATTATTGTACATATTAATAAAATGACCTACACCACCTTTTAATATACCTAAATGGCACAGAAAGAAGTAAAATATGCAATTACTACATTAACAGTATATTAACAGTATATAACCTGAATAAGTAAAAAAAATCATTAAAACTTAGCAGTAGTGTTTTCAGATGAAAAACAATACAATCTGCTAATCACTGGTCTTCATGTCTTGTTTGGTTGGCATGCTCCAAATGTAAATTTTTACCTTTTATTTGATCTTTGGAAGACATAATTAAAAACTAACAAAACAACTTTAACTTTGATTATGCTTTGAGAAATGGCTGTTGCTGGTTCACTAAACAAGATGATGGCATAACTGTTACGTCAGTTCAAGCAAAATGTTACACTAGGCTCATTTTATTTGATTCCACTGCTAAGTATTATGGTAACCACAACAAAACAAAAATTTCCTAAAATACAGTTTATATGGTAATAAGTAGGTTTAGTGATATAAAAGCACCTGTATCTTTGAAACTCTCCTCGAGTTCTCTTTCACTGTTGAGTTACATTCCTCTTCAACAGCCAATGCAATGTGGTCAATGTCTCGTAATTCCTGCTCAAGGTGTTTATTGCGTTCAGCCAGCTTCACTGCCCTTGTCATAGCTTCGTGTTGCTTACCCAAGGACTCTGCACATAATCAGACTCTATAATTTGATTATGACATTCCTATGGTAGTAATAACTACTGCAAGTACAAGTATATACTTCAAGAATCAAAAACTTCCAACTATGACATATGCTACTATGCAAAAGTTCGTTTAGTTCACCATAAAATGCTGTAAAGCATAACCATCGGAATTCTACACAAATATAAAAGACAAAAACACTAGCCATCATCCCTTCATATAATCATTCAGAATGCTTTCAAATTAAAGTGATCCAGCACCAAAGGTAAATAAATTAGTTACATAAAGGAAGATTTCAGAAATTAAGAACAAAAATTGATAGGTTGAAGTCAGATGAAGTAGGAGTCAGTGATACATTGATGGGAAGAAAAGGACTTCTGATCAGGAGTTATCAAAACAAAGTTCAATAGGCGTAAAACATGAGCGAGCTTAATAACCCATAAGGAAATAGGACTGCAGGTGAGCTACTATGAACAGCATGTTGTTGTTGTCTTCAGTCCTGAGACTGGTGTGATGTAGCTCTCCATGCTAATCTATCCTGTGCAAGCTCCTTTATCTCCCAGTACCTACTGCAACCTACATCCTTCTGAATCTGTTTAGTGTATTCACCTCTTGGTCTCCCTCTACAATTCTTACCCTCCACAATGCCCTCCAATACTAAATTTGTGATCCCTTGATGCCTCAGGACATGTCCTACCAAACGATCCCTTCTTCTAGTCAAGTTGTGCCACAAACTTCTCTTCTCCCCAATCCTAATCAATACCTCCTCATTAGTTACGTGATCTACCCACACAATCTTCAACATTCTTCTGTAGCACCACATTTCGAAAGCTTCTATTCTCTTCTTGTCTAAACTATTTATCGTCCATGTTTCACTTCCATACATGGCTACACTCCATACAAATATTTTCAGAAGCGACTTCCTGACACTTAAATCTATACTCTATGTTAACAAATTACTCTTCTTCAGAAACGCTTTCCTTGCCATTGCCAGTCTACATTTTATGTCCTCTCTACTTCGACCATCATCAGTTATTTTGCTCCCCAAATAGCAAAACTCATTTACTACGTTAAGTGTCTCATTTCCTAATCTACTTCCCTCAGCATCACCCGACTTAATTCGACTACATTCCATTATCCTCATTTTGCTTTTGTTGATGTTCAACTTATACCCTCCTTTCAAGACACTGTCCATTCCGTTCAACTGCTCTTCCAAGTCCTTTGCTGTCTCTGACAGAATTACAATGTCATCGGCAAACTTCAAAGCTTTTATTTCTTCTCCAGGGATTTTAATACCTACTCCGAACTTTTCTTTTGTTTCTGTTATAACCTTTAATCACCAATAATTGCGTGGATATTCAAATACACTCACTTAGAAACAATAGCTGGTTACATTATAACAACTCAGTATCTCTTATTCGACTGCCGTGCCGTGACATGCGGCCAACGCCATTCGTAGCTAGGTGGCACTCCCGTGCTCAGCCGAGTTGCGGAGCACCTCTATCGCCATTTGCGCGTACTGTTGTGGCGGCACTGTTAAATGTCGTGGCACTGTCACAACACTTCTCCCCCTTTGGAAAAAAAAAAACAACACACTCACTTCCTTGTAGACATGGACAGTGCGGAGACATCCATGGCCTCTTGTGAGGCCCCAAGAGGATCCCAGGGAGAGACATGAGAGTATGGTCGAAAATGTCCAGGACAGAAGCTCGTGCGTGGAACGTGCCTCCTGGACGAGATGATGGGTGAAAACTCCGGAGCAGCATCCATAGATGTCGTGGACCTGGGGGTGTGCTCCAACGAGATGGGTCCCGGAGAAGGCGGCGTCGCGACTGGGGCCGGTTCCGGCGTACTCTGAAGCGGTAGCGACGTTGCCTGCATCAACACATATGGTAGATTGGCAGCAGCGACAGGACTGGCTTCTCGGGCTGGTGGAGGCGAAGGAAGGGGTGGTGGCACCGGCGTGGCCACCACTCGCGGGTGCATCTGGTCGTAATGGCGAACAACCATGCCGTGGTCCGTACGTATTTCAGAAAGCCGGCGGCCGCGAAGAGCCTGGACCACCCTGGAATCCATTTAGGGCGAGATCCATACCCTTGTGCCCACACGTCGGCGCCCACCGAGTATTTTCCCGCACTAGGGGACACAGCACAAGGCCTGACAGGGTGAAGTAGGTGCAGTAGAGTGCGCGGTTGGCGGCCATGCAAGAGTTCAGCAGGGCTGCGATCACCCACAGGCGTGAAGCGATAAGAACTCAGAAATTGCAGCAGAGCGTCGTCTGTGGAAAAATCACTAAGGAATTTTTTCATCTGACTTTTGAAAGTGCGGACAAGGCGCTCGACCTCCCCCTTCGATTGCGGATGGAAGGGCGGTGCTGTAACATGATGAATCCCTTGTTCAGTACAAAAATCACAGAAGGCCTGCGAAGAGAACCGAGGGCCATTGTCCGTGACGATCGTGGATGGAAGACCTTCTAGCGCAAAGATTTTGGACAAAGCCAGCGTCGTCGCCGCAGTGGTGGGCGACGGACATCGAACCACAAACGGAAACTTCGAGAAGGCGTCAATCAACAGTAGCCAATAAGTGCCGAGGAAAGGGCCGGCAAAGTCAGCGTGCACCCGTTCCCATGGCTGCGCCGGATCAGGCCATGGAGAGGGCATTGTACGGGGTGCAGCCAGTTGTTGAGCACACTGACCACACGCAGCGACCATGTGGGAGATGTCCGAATCAATACCGGGCCAATAAACATGCCTGCGGGCCAGGGACTTAGTCCGAGAAATCCCCCAATGGCCCTCATGCAATAGTTTGAGAACATCTTTGCGAAGAGAAGCTGGCACCACGACCCGTGGAGATGCGCCATCCGTGGCCAGAAGAACAACACCCTCACGAACAGACAGACGAAGGCGCAAGGCATGGTAGTTGCGAAGGGGATCCGATGCCCGGCCCTTGGTCCTGTCTGGCCAACCCCGTTCAACAAAATTAATCACCTGACGCATGACCGCGTCCGGTGCAGTAGCCGACGTGACCTGCAAACCTGTAAGCGGAAAACCCTCGACCGCACGACGTTCTTCCTCATCAATGTGGAAACAGAGTAGTTTATCACGATCGAAAACCGGGTCGGGGCCCATCGGCAATCGCAACAATGCGTCAGTGTTGGCGTGCTGGGCCGTGGGGCGATAGTGAATCTCATAGTGAAAACGAGACAAGTATAAGGCCCAACGTTGCAGGCGGTGAGCTGCCTTATCCGGAAGCGACGCCGATGTGCTGAACAGAGAGACCAGCGGCTTGTGGTCGGTGATGAGGTGAAACTTAGAACCATACAAAAAAATGCTGAACTTTTTTAGAGCATAAATGATAGCGAGCACCTCCTTTACGATTTGAGAGTAACGCCGTTGCACATCGTTGAGGGTCTTGGAAGCATAGACGATGGGTCATTCCGACCCATCCTCATACTGATGGGCGAGAACAGCCCCTAGGCCATACTGAGACGCGTCAGTCGCCAGAACCAAGTGCTGACCCGGACGGAATGTGGCAAGAAAAGGCACTGACTGCAAATGAGCCTTCAGGCGGACAAAAGCCTGCTCACACTCGTTGGACCAACAGAAAGGGACGTTTTTGCGTAACAGCTGATGCAGAGGATGAGCCACCGCCGCCGCGGATGGAATGAATTTGTGATAATAAGCAATCTTGCCTAGAAATGCCTGAAGTTCTTTGACCGTAGACGGCCGGGGTAGAGCATTAATGGCCGCAACGTGCTGACGTAGAGGATGTATACCCTCACGGGACATGTGGAAACCAAGATACACAATGGAGGGTTGGAAGAACTGTGACTTGTCCAGATTGCACCTCAACCCAGTCAAATGCAAAACCCGAAACAGTGAAAGCAAATTGCGAAGGTGCTCCTCAGTGGAGGCCCCCATGACAACAATGTCATCCAGATAGTTTATGCAGCCGTGAACGGAAGCCGTGAGCTGTTCCAAAAACCGCTGAAAAATGGCCGGCGCGCTAGCGACGCCAAATGGTAACCGCTGGTACTGATACAACCCACAAGGAGTGTTGATGACGAGAAATTCCTTGGAAGAAGCATCCAACGGCAACTGATGGTACACCTCCGATAAGTCAAGTTTGGAAAAGAACTTGCCCCCAGCGAGCTTGGTAAATAACTCCTCAGGACGGGGAAGAGGATAAGTGTCAATGAGGCTCTGAGTGTCGACAGTGGCTTTAAAATCACCACACAATCGCAGACTCCTGTTTCGTTTAGAAACCGCCACGATTGGTGATACCCATTCGCTGGAGGTAACAGGAAGGAGAATCCCTGAAGCTGTTAACCTGTCTATCTCAGCCTTGACAGGTGCACGCAACGCCACTGGAACAGGGCGTGCCCGGAAAAACTTAGGGCGAGCTGTAGGTTTAAGAGTAATGTGGGCTTCAAAATCCTTGGCACGACCCAGACCAGAGGACAACACGGACGAGAATACAGAACACAATCCATCCAGCTGTTGATACGGAATACCCTCAGATACGAGGTGCAGATCATCATCAATGGAGAACCCGAACAAATGGATGCATCATAACCGAACAGGTTTTCAGAGCCCGCATGATCCACCACATAAAACATGAGGGGCCTAACAACTGACTTGTAGGCAGTGGATGCATCAAACTGGCCAATGATAGGAATTTTCTGTTTATTATAAGTTCTCAGATTTCATGTAACTGGAGACAAGGGAGGGGAGCCCAACTCCAAATATGTGTGAGAATTAATGAGAGTTACTGCAGAGCCAGTGTCCACTTGCATGCGAATGTCTTCATCCAGAACACGAACAGTAACAAACAACTTATTTGTTTGAGAAAGCACACAGTTAACATCCATGTCCGATGCCTCGTCCTCGTCAACAGGAACTTTAGGGGACTGACAAACAGAAGCAATGTGGCCTTTTTTCCTACATGAATTACATGTGGCCCAACGTTTTGGACATGCGGCCCTGTCATGCTATACGAAACAACGTGGACAAGAAGGAAGTGCGGAACGAACCTGTTTCTGTGGTTGCTGTTTTCACTGCGAGTGTTGCGACCCAACGTGACGTTGTTTACGCAAGTGAACCGCTGCCACATCTTCGTTCTCCTGTGAAACAGGCAAATTGTCCGTGTCGAAAGTTGACTGTACAGTGCCTACATCACACCACACGTCTATTTGCACGCCAGCAGCGTAAGACACTTCAAAGGATTGAGCGATGCTTAGAACTTCCGACAACGACGGGTTTGGCAGTTGTAGGGCACGTTGCCGAACTTCTTTATCAGGAGCAAGCCGTAGAATAGCATCCCTAACCACTGAATCAGCATAAGACTCATGATGAGTGTCCGTGACTAACCGACATTTCCTACTCAGACCATGTAGTTCCGCCGCCCAAGCCCGGTAAGATTGATGGGGCTGTTTAAGACACCGGTAGAACGGCACGCGGGCGGCAATGACATGGGTGTTTTTTTTCGGTAATAGTTAGACAATAAGTCACACATTTCTTGGAAGGACAGAGAGGCAGGTTCCCGCAGAGGGGCTAACTGAAATAGCAGATCCGTGGGGAAATCCAAGATAGAAATAACTACTTACACATAGGAGCGTCGACAATGCTGAAAGCCAAGAAGTGTTGCCGCAAACGCTTCTCATAATCCTCCCAGTCTTCAGCGGCCTCGTCGTAAGGAGGGAATGGAGGCGGAGAAGAGGAAGACAGACGATGAGTAAGCGACGTCGACAACGCCTGAATAGCAGCCATCAGCTGTGTTTGTTGTGCCTGAATAGAAGCCGTCAGCTGTGTTTGTTGTTCAATGAGCGCTTGCATAAGCTGTTCCATGCCTGCCCCGTCACAAACACACAAATCCACAATGCAGTGAAAATATCTGACCTCGTCGTCAAAAAGTGTTATAACCTTTAATCACCAGTAATTGCGTGGATATCCAAACACACTCACTTAGAAACAATAGCTGGTTACATGATAACAACTCAGTACCTCTTATTCGACTGCCGTGCCGTGACATGCGGCCGGCGTCGTTCGTAGCTAGGTGGCACTCCCACGCTCAGCCGAGTTGCGAAGCGCCTCTATCGCCTTTTGCGCGTACTGTCGTGGCGGCACTGTTAAATGTCCTGGCACTGTCACAACAGTTTCCCTTACTGCTTGCTCAATATACAGATTGAATAACATCAGAGATAGGCTACAACCCTGTCTCACTCCCTTCCCAACCACTGCTTCCCTTTCATGTCCCTCGACTCATATAACTGCCATCTGCTTTCTGTACAAATTGTAAATAGCCTTTTGCTCCCTGTATTTTACCCCTGCCACCTTTAGAATTTGAAAGAGAGTATTCCAGTCAACATTGTCAAAAGCTTTCTCTAAGTCTACAAATGCTAGAAACGTAGGTTTGCCTTTCCTTAATCTTCCTTCTAAGATAAGTCGTAAGGTCAGTATTGCCTCATGTGTTCCAACATTTCTACGGAATCCAAACTGATCTTCCCCGAGGTCGACTTCTACCAGTTTTTCCATTCGTCTGTAAATAATTCGCGTTAGTATTTTGCAGCTGTGACTTATTAAACTGATAGTTCGGTAATTTTCACATCTGTCAACACCTGCTTTCTTTGGGATTGGAATTATTATATTCTTCTTGAAGTCTAATGGTATTTTGTCTGTCTCATACATCTTGCTCACCAGATGGTAGAGTTTTGTCAGGACTGGCTCTCCCAAGTCCGTCAGTAGTTCTAATGGAATGCTGTCTACTCCGGGGGCCTTGTTTTGACTCAGGTCTTTCAGTGCTCTGTCGAATTCTTCACGCAGTATCATATCTCCCATTTCATCTTCATCTACATCCTCTTCCATTTCCATAATATTGTCTTCAAGTACATTGCCCTTGTATAGACTCTCTATATACTCCTTCCACCTTTCTGCTTTCCCCTCTTTGCTTAGAACTGGGTTTCCGTCTGAGCTCTTGATATTCATACAAGTGGCTCTCTTTTCTCCAAAGCTCTCTTTAATTTTCCTGTAGGCTGTATCTATCTTACCCCTAGTGAGATAAGCCTCTACATCCTTACATTTGTCCTCTAGCCATGCCTGCTTAGCCATTTTGCACTTACTGTCGATCTCATTTTTGAGATTTTTTGTATTCCTTTTTGCCTGCTTCATTTACTGCATTTTTATTTTTTCTCCTTTCATCAATTAAATTCAACATTTCTTCTGTTAAGCAAGGATTTCTACTAGGCCTCGTCTTTTTACCTACTTGATCCTCTGCTGCCTTCACTACTTCATCCCTCAGAGCTACCCATTCGTCTTCTACTGTATTTCTTTCCCCCATTCCTGTCAATTGTTCCCTTATGCTCTCCCTGAAACTCTGTACAACCTCTGGTTCTTTCAGTTTATCCAGGTCCCATTTTCTTAAATTCTCACCTTTTTTGCAATTTCTTCAGTTTTAATCTACAGTTCATAACCAATAGATTGTGGTCAGAGTCCACATCTGCCCCTGGAAATGTCCTACAATTTAAAACCTGGTTCCTAAATCTCTGTCTTACCATTATATAATCTATCTGATACCTTTTAGTATCTCCAGGATTCTTCCATGTATACAACCTTCTTTTATGATTCTTGAACCAAGTGTTAGCTATGATTAAGTTATGCGCTGTGCAAAATTCTACCAGGCAGCTTCCTCTTTCATTTCTTAGCCTCAATCCATGTTCACCTACTACGTTTCCTTCTCTCCCTTTTCCTACTGTCGAATTCCAGTCACCCATGACTATTAAATTTTCATCTCGTTTCACTACCTGAATAATTTCTTTTATCTCATCATACATTTCTTCAATTTCTTCGTCTTCTGCAGAACTGGAAAGTTTGTGGCACAACTTGACTAGAAGAAGGGATCGGTTGGTAGGATATGTTTTGAGGCATCAAGGGATCACAAATCTAGCATTGGAGGGCAGTGTGGAGGGTAAAAATCGTAGAGGGAGACCAAGAGATGAATACACTAAGCAGATTCAGAAGGATGTAGGTTGCAGTAGATACTGGGAGATGAAGAAGCTTGCACAGGATAGAGTAGCATGGAGAGCTGCATCAAACCAGTCTCAGGACTGAAGACCACAACAACAACAACAACAACAACAACTGCAGAACTAGTTGGCATATAAACTTTTACTACTGTAGTAGGCATGGGCTTCATGTCTATCTTGGCCACTATAATACGTTCACTATGCTGTTTGTAGTAGCTTACCCGCACTCCTATTTTTTTTATTCATTATTAAACCTACTCCTGCATTACCCCTATTTGATTTTGTATTTATAACCCTGTATTCACCTGACCAGAAGTCTCATTCCTCCTGCCACCGAACTTCACTAATTCCCACTATATCTAACTTTAACCTATCCATTTCCCTTTTTAAATTTTCTAACCTACCTGCCCGATTAAGGGATCTGACATTCCATGCTCCGATACGTAGAATGCTAGTTTTCTTTCTCCTGATAACGACGTCCTCCTGAGTAGTCCCCGCCCAGAGATCCGAATGGGGGACTATTTTACCTCCGGAATATTTTACCCAAGAGGACGCCATCATCATTTAACCATACAGTAAAGCTGCATGCCTTCGGGAAAAATTACGGCTGTAGTTTCCCCTTGCTTTCAGCCGTATGAACAGCATAGTGAACAAGTTATCACATCCAAGACAGATACAGGCAACACCCACAACAGTAGTAAAAGTTTATATGCCTCCTAGATCTGCAGAAGGCAAATAGCCAAATAATGCATGATAGGATAAAAGAAATATTCCCAATAGTTAGGTGACATGTTTAATTTTTGGAGTGTTGAAATTGACACAAGGAAAAGGAAGAGAAGGAAAATAGTACACACACATGTACTGAGCAAAAGTAATGAAATAGGAAACTGCTCGATACAATTTTGTACAGAGTGCAATTTTACATGGCAAACACTTGTTTTAAGAATCATGAGAGAAGGTAGTAAATGTAGAGGAGATCTGGAGACATTTATTATGTAATGGTAAGCCGGATTTAGAAATCAGATTTTACAATGTAAAACATTCTCAGGGCAGATGTGTACTCTTGACCACAATTTATAAGATTATGAACTACAAAGTAAATCTGAAGAAACTGCAGAAAGGTGGGCATTAACGAAAGAGGGTCTGAAAAACTTTAAAAGAACTGGAAGATGTTAATAATTTTACAGGGAGCACTAGGAAACAAGTAACAGAAACAGGGAAAAGGGTTACAACAGAAGATGAATGGGTAGCTGCGATAAATGATGTAGTGAAGGTAGTGGCATATCAAATAGGCAAAATAACAAGGCCTAGTAGAAATTCTTCAATAACACAGGAGATAGCGAATTTGGCTTATGACAGGAGAAATGCAGCACATGAAGCAGGCAAAGGAGAATACAGATGTCTTAAAAATGAGGTTGACACGAACTATAAAAGTGCAAAGCAGGAATGGCTGTAGGAGAAATGCTAAGCAGGAATGGCCTGAGGAGAAATGTGAAGCTACAGAAGCATGCATTACTATGGGGGAAAAAAACAAGTGCCACATACAAAAAAACTGAAGCAACCTTTGGATAAAAGAGAAGGAGCTGTGTGAATCTCAAGAGTTCAGAAGGTAAGTCATTACTAAGCAAAGAAGGAAAGGCCAAAAGGAATATGCAGGGTGTTTCAGGCTGCATAGTAAATATTTTAGGAGGTGGCAGTAGTGGTAGTATAGACTAATTTTAATAAAACATTCCAAGCAACACATGTTCATTTTTTAATTGGTTACAGAAATAAAGCTGTTAAGTGTAACCCAAACAAATACTCAGAGGATGTTAAGCAAATTAAAATGATTATGTTTAAATTTGACTTTCAAAAATTTCTCCTTTGACTTCAGTGCACTTTCTAATTCTCTTGAGAACGCCACATGTAGCTCTTCTGAGGTCATCTTGATATTCTTTTATAGAGCCAATACTGTTCATAATATAAACGATCATTTTGCCTCTTTCGTTTGCACTCTCTTTTTCAGCTTCATCTTTCAAATAATATTCACAGGAAAAAATCTAAAGAGCTTTATTCTGGGAACCTTGGTGGCCAAGAAAAAGCCCATTTCTGCCAATGCATCTTCCATGGAATGTAGGATTTAGATTATGTGTCACCTGACAATTAGAATGTGCAAAGGCCTCAAGCTGTTACCTCAAAATGCGTGCCAAGGAGTAGGTGACTGTCCATTTGGGGGTACCAGGCCAAAACAGATTGGCCATCAAACCACAACGTCATTGATAGGATAGTTGGTGCCCATGGAGAGAGTCCTCATTCACAACAGGTGATATCATGTTGATTTCTGACACAGTCAAAAGACCATGGTTATCAGCCAGTAGCTGTGAGACTATGGTAATCTCTTCAGACTACTTTAAAGGTTTCAATAATGATATATGGCCCCAAGAACTTTTCCTCCTTAGCCATCTCATGGGAGAAAAGCAAAATCCAGTGAACTGTAGAAACTTAGCTTCCAATCTGCACCCAGACTGATGAAGCAACCTTTCTATCTCTAAGGTGATGTTCTTTGTGGAGAATATTGAAATACTGAAAATACATTTGGAGAAATCCCTTCCCTCAGTAGATTATGAAATGATTCTGCCGTAATTCAAAAATTAATTCTACCCACTACAAAGTTTTACACTTCTTTACAAAATTTTGTGATGTACCCATTACCATAACACCCTGTAAGATCCTAAGCATGGCACAGGGTTTAATTTATCACCAGAATGTAATGCTGTGGAGAGATAAGGAATTATGTGAAAACCTGGGGAAGCATGGCATCCACTCCATACATCATGTACATCAAGGCCCACTGACAAGGCTGACATTGGAACATTGATATTTTCAAGAGGTGATTCACTTCCTGAGAAACTAAAAATCATGGTCTCCCATGGTGGTGAATGCCGTATTTCCCACTACTGCTGCACTGCTTTAAATGCCCCCCACTGTATGAACAAGGCAGTTTATGGGGAATGTGGTCAGCTGATCCATCCAAACTCACCATGTGATCAACCACATTTCTGCATAAACTGTGAAGACAACCATCTTCCCTGATTCCCAAAGTGTGCTGCCCTAATTAATCAATGTAAAATCCAGGAGCTGAAGGTCTCCGATCCCTCCCGTATTTTGAGGTTCAGAAAAAGTATGATCATTTATATCTCATCCCAATGGTGTCAACAATTCAACACTACTGTAGCCAGGTCATACCTGGTACTTACTCTAACATTCACTCACTGCTGACCTCTGGTAGGTAGTAAATTAGCCCATTAGCTAGACACGCCCTTACTTCCTGTAATCCTGCTTCACCATCTTTGGAGACCTCTATTCATCACATCCAGCTAGAGAAGTGCACCCCTCTGTCATCTACAACCGAAAACCTGCACAGAAGTAACCCGACACCAGCCAGTGGCTGAAGGAACAACTGACTGCAGGTAACGGAGCTTCATGCTTCTCTTCAATGGCTAACCCCCACATAGGCAGCTTTGAGTTCTCACTGGAGTCCCAACTCTCTAAAGTAGTCAAAGAGATAGAGAGAGAAGAAATTGCAGGAGGAGGCTACACCAGTTATCCTGGAGGTGCCAGATTTCCCCATGTCACCGAAATCTGAACCCGTGGGTGTCAATGTCATTCCATCCCGGCCAGTGAGAAAGGGTGATCCTGTTGCTTGATATGTACTCCTGGCATTTCTACACCTTACCAGGACATCTTCGCTTTGACAATACAATGAAAATACTATGAGTATTACTGTCACAACAACCAGAAATGCAACAACAAATATTCTCACCCTGTTTGGTCTGTGTTGCTCTCCAAAATATGCATCTCAATAGTGAACATTCTTCATATGTTTGAGGTTGCTAAGCATTCTGTTACAAACATACTGACCTCAAAAGAGCATCTGGAGGGATGTGTATGTTGATTACACAGATGTCAGTGGGTTATTCCCCTCCCTACCACACTGGAAGCAATAACAGTGCAAGTGTAAATGACCACAATGATCACAATGATCACAGTTTACATAGTTCATTTACCCTCAGACGGAACAGTTACATACCTTGAGATGACCATCTTAATTCCTCCTTCCCATTTCCCCTACTTCAACGCACACCAAACCTTGTGGAGCAGTACCACACCACCTGGTAGTAGGGGCCTTCTGATAGACAAACATTTTACTGATGTTGATCTGTTCATCTTCAATGACTGTGCCATAACCATTTTAGTGAGACACACTGCACGTTTTTTGCTACTGACATTACAATCTCTTCCCCAGTCTCCTGGCTTAGCTAGAATAGTTGTTGTATGATAATATTTGTTACAGTGATCACTTCCTGGTTATCCTGTCACTTCCTTGTCACTGCCTGATGGACCAATTGTCATGTTGGACTCTCTGCAGAGTCAACTAGCAATTTTATACCTCTGCCACTAACTTCGGTCCATCTCAGCTGATTGTATTGACGAGGTTGTCTAATTCACAGAGCTGAAACTGCTAAGCCCTTTCTGTTGGCCCTCTCCACTGGCAGTTGGTACTATGGCAGACCAAAGACATTGCAACAGCTATTTTGGGCTGTTAAAGAGACCTGGAATGTCTCCTGCTGGGGAACACCTGCTGCTTCTTCAAAGTGCGGGCCACCCCATAATCTACTGGGCCACCAAAGATCACAAATTGCTCCGCATCTCCTCCTCAATGGTGGCACTTCACTGATGCATTGTTTCTTGCTGACCACTTCACAGCACACTTTGGATTAGTGTTAGTGTATTATTCTTACCTGACTACCTTGTGAATGAATTAGTGAGAAGTTGCAGGCATGTCCCCGTCCTTTAAACCCTATAAGCCTGAACCATATAACGAACTTTTCCACGACTAGGAACTTCTTCAGTCTCTTGACTCATAACACAATGGCCCAAGGCCCTGATTCAGTTTATAATCAGATGATCCAACATCTGAATGTGAGTATCTATTCAGAGTCTACAACTGTATTTGGCTTGGTGATTTTCCTTCACAGTATAGAGATAGTGCCATTTTAATCCTTAATCATGGAAAAAACTCAGTGCCCATCTGCAGCTATTGATGGATTAACCTCAACTATGTGCTCTACAAAATGTGGAGACTGTGATGCCTTTATAACATTTCAGTTTTACCCTTAAGTGCTCTTATTATGCCACATAAGTGCTTTTAAGTATTAGTTTTTTCTGTATATAAACATCTTGTTCACTTGCTAAATACTGGAATTGTGTTACCTGTTCTATAGGTTTATTATTAAGGGTTCTTTTTGCTCATACTGGCTAAATACCTAAATAGGTCATAATTTTAGTTTCATTTACAGATACTATCAGACTGTAGCTTCTGCTTATTTAATTTAGTTTATGTAATGCCTTTTGTAATTCATCAACATAGTATTAGCATGTTTATTTCTTCCAATATTTGTGCCTGATCGTGTTCTACCTCTTTTACATTGTCTGATCACATCATCTATATAGAAATTGAATAATGTTGGTGAAAGGTGGAAAGTTACAACCCTGTTTTACTCCTTCATTTGTTTTTATTCGAGGTGTTGTCTCTTTACCGAGATTAAATTCTTGTCTCCCTTGTATTATCCGTTTCAGTGTAAAAACATTGTTCCCTTTCAGGAACCTGCTAATTCCACTGTTACAATTACACCCAAGCTATTTCAAAGGCTTTCATTTACAAACATAATTTTGCCACTGTTCAGAATACTTATTCCCCTGCAGCGAAGTGACAGTTGCTATCTTCCATTCCTCCAGTAACCTGTATTTTACCCACACCATGTTAAAAAGCTGTGGCATTCTTAATTATAAGAAAATTCCTCTATGTTTAATCAGTTCAGAATTTATTTCACTGAATCCTGGTGATTTTCGCATTTTAGAACAGTGTTCAGTTCCAACAAATGTATAAAAGCTATTCCTTGCAGTTTTGTTTATCATCTGCTACTTTGATTTGGGGATTGTACCACAGTCCTATATAATGTGCAATCCAATCAGACATCTCTATTAAATTTAGGTTTATGGTATCTTTCTCTTTTTTTGCTTAGGTATTTCGTTAGCTTGTATGCTATTTCTTGTCTCACATGACTATAATGTTAATCTCTGCTTACAAACATGTCCCACAATATCCTTTGTGCTGAGCTTATCATCACTTTTGCTTGATTTCTTTTCCAATGGGATTGCTCTTAAACTTCTAATGGTTTCTTCTGTAAGCATTCATTACATGCTTTCTGGTTATTGCTTCTGGTTTTTTGTATGTCTTTGTTACAAATTTTTAAACCTCTTTTCTGATTTGTTCGACGTTTTTCATCTAGCACTACACTTGCTATCTGCTTTTACAGCATTTTAATATCATACTATTCCCAGTAGGTATTTAACTTACTAGCTGTGATATAAATTACTGAAGATCTCTTCTTATTACATATACAACTTTTAAAATTTTTGTTTAAATTGTTTTAGTTTTAATTTTTATTTTTATTGCTTACTAGCTCAGTCTGGTTAAATGGAAAAGAAAGAAAGAAAAGAAAAAGCACATGTTTCTAATGTGTATGGAAATTGGATATATGTCCCAATCTCCCCCCCCCCCCCCCCCTGTCCCCCAGGTTCTGTCCATCACCAACTTGCCCCTCCTCTCTCTGTCCTTCTCCTATCTGCCCCTTTTAATGTCCATTTCTTCCCACCCGTCTCACCACATCCTCTTCCCCCCTCTCTCTGACTTTCAGCCTTGTAGATTGTTACAGCAAATTCAGAATCTGTAGTAGTATTCTAATCATAAGGCAATAAGCCATAAATACAAGTTTCCTGTTTGCTAAAAACATTTCAGTATTTTTTATCTTTGTTCATTAGAGTACTGTTAAGAATTTGAAGTAAATTTGTCATGAACTTTCCAAGACTTTTGGTAATAATAGTTCCTCTTTATATATTAAATATTTACTTATATATTATACATATTTAAAAGATAGCATATAAAACCACATGTGTTCTCAAACAATGTTGTCTCAAAATTCTGAAGCAATCAGTGAAGAATGTTCAGAAATTTAGGATACTGAACAAATAAACATTTGCATTTTACATTTCCCTGACAGTTATTACATATAGTTTTATACATTGTATATGGCACTCTAGTAGGTATAGAAAAACACATGTGTATTCAAATGCAAAGTTGTGTCATGTTTTCAAAGCTGTCAGCGAAGAACATTCGGAGATTTAAGATTTTGAACAAATGAACACTTACATTTTTATTTATATAGTCTGTTTGCTTTTTCCATCTTGACCATAGCCAGAATTTTTATTTTACAATCTAGTGGTCTGTATTCGTATTTCTAGCCCTACATACTTGAGCGTCTATTATACTTTGAGCTAACTTTTGGTTAATTATCACCTAATCTATTACTGCATGGTAGCCTCGTCCAGACCACGTAAATTTGTGGATTTAAATTTATGTTAGATGTTATCAAATTTCTCTTTTTCAGAAAGCTTTTATTGCTATAGCAAATCTTCACATTGTATCCTCTCTACTTTCACCATCATCAGTTATTTTGCTGCTCAAATAGCAAAATGTATCTGTTACTTTTAGTCTCTCATTTTCTAGTGTAATTCCCTCAGCATTACCCGATTTAATTCAACTACATTCCATTAACCTTGTTTTACTTTTGTTGATGTTCATCTAGCAACTACATCTTGATAATTCCATACTAACATCCTCACAGCCCAAAAGGAATTGACAGTGAGAAACTATCAGGAACTAAATTTGGAATCTACTTCTTCAACTATCATGTAGACAGTGACAAGCGCATCTAATAAATTTCCTAATTATATTTTAGCCCTTTATGCTAGTAACAAAAAGTCAGAATAAGACCTCTGGAATTTTTGTGCTCTTTCAGCTCAACACGTAATTGCACTAAATATCTGAAGTCTGGGCAGTGTGAGCAGTGCTTAGAAGCACGAGACATTCACATTCACTCAAGAAACAAATCGGCTTTTCCTGCTGTTTTAGTAGAGAGAGACTTGGCAGCACCGTGGGAAATGTTTAGCAGTTCCATTATCTTTTTCTGATTTCTTGGCATGTTGCTGAATTATCCTACTAAATTTACTTGATATTTGCATGACCATTCAACTAAATATGCCAAATAATTCACACATATGATATGGCACTGAGTTTGTAAACTGAATTTCTCAACATCTGGAAGGTTTTTTCACCCAGAAGTTACAACTGTGTTATCTTTTATGCTATGGGTTGTCTGCCTTAATCATCATTTGAGTGATGAAAGAGCACTTTACAGCTGTAACATCAGACTCTATATTGGCACAGTGCTTGTCTTTTAATGCCAAGTCTACTGTTAACAGTCACCTCAAAACTTGCTAGGGAAAGATAACATAGAGTTTTTATTTTTATTTTTTTAAATTTTTATTCAATTGTGCTGCAAATGACCAGGATGAAATTCAGGCACAAAATCATAAGGAAACATCCAGATTCCTACAGCTGCTGTTGACATGACTGAATGTGAGTTTTTGGTTACCAACTTCCTGTTTGACTATGATGAAATTCATTCATTATTAGTATATTATTATAATCATTATTTCTTGCAGATGACAGAGTCATCTCACATAATGGTGTAACAGCAGAAGATGCTCCCACTGAATTTGTAGGTTGCAATCAGTTTTATTGTATCTGTCCAGAAGCAACCTTCTCTGGCAGTTCACCATCACCTCTGTTGTTACAAGATTATCATAGTCAAGAAATATCATACAAGATTTCATTGTCATGTGATATTACCATTGAGTCTCTAATATTGTCTTCAGTCTTTCACTACAGAAGGCAGCACAAAGTGTGTGTTATGGAGAGAGGGAGGGGGGAGGGGAGTCAAATTTGGAAATGTGACAACACAATATTATTGTGCATTTTCAAGAAATGAAACCATGATAACATATACCTAACAACATACCTTTAAGTCGTTCCTCCAGTTCTTTATTAGCTGTCTCCAGATCCTGGAGCTCAATGGATAATTTTGAAATCCGCAGTTCAGCTTCACGAGAAGCACCATCATTTCTTAAAGCTTTCAGTGAGCGACCACCATCCAACATCTGTGAGAGTCGTTCAATTTCCTTTCCTCGGTTGGCTAACTGTATCACAATAATGTATCTGTTAGGAACAAAATTGTCTCACATTTTTAAGGTAATATACGCCATGAAATTACAGCAGGGCACAAGAGTGGTGGAAAGGGATAAAATGAAAGGACACTCTGTACAAAATAAAGTATATTAGGTTTCCACAGGATGCTAGAAACAGAAATAACAATCCTGTTTGTGTGACCTGCCAAGTGAAAGCTGTTTCATGCTAATGCACCAAGCCACACTTGGTTTGTGATTAATGACTACCTGGCTTGGAATGGCACTGAATGCTCCCCCCCACCCCCCCCACCCCCCCCACCCCCCCCACCCCCCCCACCCCCTACAGTCCCAATATGGCCCCAGTGGATTTCTTCCTGATCCCTCAGGTGTAGACATCCCTCAAACGACAATGCTAAAAGACTGTAGCAGAGGTTAGAGTAACTCTGATTCACTGCTTGAAAATTTTTCAAGAATGGGACTTCCACCGACTTCCAAGCATGAAAAACTCATTAGCAAAAGTGTGTTAGTGCCCGAGGGTCTCAGTTTAATTGTCTGTAGCAATACATTTAACACATTTTCTTGACTTTGGACTCATTACTTTTTATACAATGCCTGTACTATTGGTATTCCTTTTCTAAGGTGCGAGTTTTTTGCTATGCACAAACCATATGTGCACACTGCGAAGACTCACAGCAAGCTGATGGGATTACTTGACATCACAAACCATATGTGCACACTGCGAAGACTCACAGCAAGCTGATGGGATTACATGAATCAATAGAATCTACATGATATCCAGTATTATTAATTTATTTGTCATCACTGCTAATACAAAATATCAGACAACACTGTTTAGTGCATTTATGTTTATGAGAGCAGAAGTGATACACTGAGTGATTAGAAGGAAGGACAGCGTTGGCCGTAATATTGATGGTTTATTGATAGCAAAATCGATTTTCAATCGCATAGTGATCACCTTCAGTGCTGTGGTGTACAAATTGAACTCATAGGCAATGGGATCAAGTTACTATCAGTAACCAAAGCTAAGAAATGATCACAATAACTCACTAACGGAGTTATTATGATCACTTCTTAGCTTTGGTTACTGATAATAACTTGACACCAGTGCCTATGAGTTTAATTTGTACACCACAGCACTGAAGATGATCACTATGTGATTGAAAATCGATTTTGCTATCAATAAACCATCAATATTACGGCCAACGCTGACCTTCCTTCAAATTTCACCTATATGGTCATTGTGCAGACAGCACTCCAGGGAGTCGCCAATCACTGAGTGAGTGTTGTGTGTAACCAATGCTGGAATCATCTCATACTTTGACATGTTAGACCCATTAAACGCAGTGCTATCTGATGTCGAAAGTTAACAGCGATCAGAAAGTAATCGATACCGATCACTGGCATTCAAAGATTAAAGAAGATTTCGAGTACTTTCTGTAGTCAAATAACGAGGCATGATGAGACTTACCCCAGAGACTGTCCTGGCTCTCATAAGCCTGCACAAATGGCTATACAAACCATAAAAGACAATTGATTATTCTCTTGAAAAAGCCATCTAGAAGATCATTATAAATAATTTGCAACAACTTTTAGATTTTTTTGAAACCTAGAAAAATTAAACAGTTCATTTAAAACTGGCAACGTCACACATACTGTGAACTACCAGAAGCAATAAAAAAACAAGTATGTTAATGTTTCAGTAAACACATCTTACCTAACAATCAACTGTCATAATAAATGTCCTAGCTCCCTTCTTTTCCACATTTTTAAAGGTTTTTTAGTTATTATTTTGACTCTCTGGAACTATTGTTTTCAATGGGTTGGGTGAAATGATGACTGTTGTGTATTATTGTTTTCAAACAAATTTTACTGTCACATAAGTTTGTTAAAATTGTTTGTTGAGATCGGCCTATTGAACATTCCCATATGCACTTATTTCCATGTTTCATCCCAGCTGCTAGAAGCACTACAGCTACGGCCTGGTCGGTAGGAATTTGAAACTGAAATTACTGTTTCTATAGTGCAACTGTAATGACCGATATCAGTGTAACAAGCATTACCTGCTACTAGGTCATGACTGGCAGTGGTTTCTTTTATCTATAAGTAGTTCCCCCATTCCTTTCCTCCCACATTTTTAAGATTTGTATTTATTGAGCTATTTTTATATTTACGGTTACGTGAAATTCAGAATTCTAATAACAATCCCACAAAGCAGTCAGATGCAATTCTCAAAAATTCTTGAAAAAAAATCAACTTTGAAAGTTTCCACATATCTTGAGTACCATAAGGGATGTTGATTTTTCACTCTACAGATTAACGATGAGGTCTGGTGGGCTGACCAACATGGAAGTGGTTTTTAGGCATTTTTTCCAGATCCTGCCTCCATTACATGACAAGCTAACATTTAGAAAACATTCACACACTTTCACACAGGATAAAACTGAATGCAGACAGCTGGAATACACAAATTTCATCCTGTGGTGGGCAGGGGCACAATGGGTAATGCCAGGAAGGGCATCCGGCCATCCTCTACTGCTAACAGTGCCAAATCCAATAATTAACCCAAGAAAATATAGGATAAAAGCCAGAAAAAAGGACTGTTATCTACATTAGCAGATAAGTTGTTTTTTTATAATGCACTGTACAAAATATTTACCTTTGATTTTTATTTATCTACATTTATATTATATTCAACAAATCCCCATCACAAGAGAAAACCTTCAGAAAGGTATCAAGGTACACATTAATGAAAAGGTGTAGCTTGCAGGAAATCTGTAAGCTGCAAGGAGTTTTAGTAAACTTATATGCCCATCTTGTACTTCGAAGGCCAGTAAATGAAAACAATACAACTAGCAAGAAAGCAACAACTCTGATAAAAGCTGCCATGTTCCCAGTTATACTAATTTGCTGCTGTTTACAAACTACTGCTTGCTTAAAATTTACACGAGTAAACTCTTAATTGCAAAAGTGTACTAGTTACCTACATCCTTTGAGACTAGAGAGCAAATTACAATGAACATCAATACTTATTTTACTAACAGCAGTATTCAATCTTGAACTATAAATAATCTCTTAATCTGTTAGAGTACATAACAAGATACTTTTTTTCTTTGTGTCTTTTTGAGTCTCTTGTCTTGTCGCCACTAAAAATCAGAGTTGACTTAAACCTGTTTTCTTATTACTCACCAAATAAGGACAGCCATTGTACTGGGATGTGCTCACAAGAATACTTAGATTTAGAGAAAGCCTCTAAGAGATGAAGGGTTCTCTGCAGAATACAATATTCTTATTTCTCAGTTTTCCACAATAAATTTGTTATATTTAGCTGCTTCACCCCAGAAGATAAATTCATATCACACAGAATGAAAGTATACACAATTACCTTACACTGACTCCACTATAAATACAAATTCATTTACTGCATGACCACTAAAGTCTATTTCTTACAACTGTAGATTTTTATTCAAATTTCTGCAGATTAAGACATACACCACTTGCTGCAAAACAGCAATAGACATATGGGGTTATCATATAGGCAGTATCTGAAATATTTTAGTTTGGGGACCTTGCTTATAATGTTTGTGTCGTCTAGAAATTACTGAAGTTTTTAGACACCTCTGTATTGTGAGTAATATATCAAGTCTAAGAACAGGAACAGGAAGAAATACAGTACCAAACTCACAGTGCATGAGATTCTCCATTCCCCCATACTAAGTTTAGTATAAATCCTGTGATGGAATTTGTTAATCTGACTTCTGGTTTCTCATTTCCAAACCACAATTGTTGAAAGACAATTCTTCTCCCTCTTACAGTCTAGGTGGTCTCCTCCAACACTGGGTTTTTTATCATCCAGCTGGACCAGAAGAGTATTTGTTAGTTACTGAACCACTAAGAACAGCTCGTTTTGTGCAGTATTGATAATACCTATGTCTACTATGTAGCTTTTGACTGGTGCCTTACCATATAGCCACACACCACACAACACATTGCTGCAGGTTGCACTCTGTCAAAACACCTGCAACTTGACACAGTTCCCATCTTGCCTATGACAGCCACTGCAGTATTGGGGGCACCATCAATTTCCTGGTGCTCCTCCACCGGGTGGCCTTTTTACCATGCCACCCCACAGCTCATCAGTCAGTGCGAGTTCTGGGTTTGCCATCCATGTCTTGCTTCAGATGAGCAGTGACTATATTCCTCAGAATGCAGTGCACGGCATTAGAATCTAGGGAACTGCCTGACCAGCCTAGACTGCCCATGCCAATGGGCAGCGGATCAAGATAATATTTATATTGGCTTCACTAGGAAGTTGTTTCCGTTGCTCACGTTATCATTTACCTCCTGAGTTGAAATAACGTTCTATCGTTCTTCACTACCTGGGCAGTTTTCTCTTCTTGTGGGTGATCCACATACAACAGACACTAAAGACTGCACATAAAACACCACACACAATTCAGCAGAAGACACAACTCATAGAAAGGCTGCCAGCAGGCTCCACCACACGTCATGCTAGCTACAGGACTTGTCTTATTCCTATGGGTGGCACTACAGATGCCATCAGAGTACACCAGCTTCAGTTCCCCTTGCTTTGTGCCAATGTACTTGTCTGCACATCATTTTAAGATACCACTCACTAAGTTCCACATTCAGATCTCTGAAGACCCTCAGCGAGATTATACTGCAGTGTTTCACTGCCCACCCAACCTCCATAACATCCTAGTCCATCCCTATGATACTCCCAATTCCAACCCTTTGCCACAAGGATCATATCCCTGTGGAAAACTCAGGTGCAAAATCTGCTCAATCCACCCAGCCAGCAGTTCCTATTCCAGTCCTGTCAAAGGTTTATCCTACCCCATCGGGCCGGGCCACCTGTGAAAGCAGCCACGTCATTTACCAGCTCTGCTGCAGTCATTGCAAGGCTTTTTATATTGGTTTGACTACCAACAAACTTTCCACCAGGATGAACAGCCACTGCCAAACTGTGGCCAAGAGCAACATAGACCACCCTGTAACACAACATGCAACTGAACATAACACTCTTGACTTCAATGGCTGCTTCACTACCTGAGCCACTGGATCCTTCCCTCCACCAACAGCTTTTCTAAAGTGCGCAGATGGAAGTTATCCGTACAACACATACTCCATTCCCGTAATTACCCTGGCCTCAACCTACGGTAACATATTGTCCCCACACTCTCCATCCAACAGTTTCCACCTCCTATTTCCAATCGTCTCCTCGCCATTCTCGTCTCCCACCCTGTTTAATTGTAGCCCGCATTCATAATTAAAACCTAACTTCCTGTACTTTCTACACTCATTCTCATAAATTAAGGATAATGCTGATACATGGTGAAACAATGGGTGGTTTGCAGGTTTAAATCACCTCAGGGTATGACCATGCGGTGCATTTGCTGGTCGTCGCACGGTGGCGTTGGCAGCAGTCCACATATGCAGAGGTGTGTTGGTGCATGTCAAGAATACAGTGCAGCAAGTAAGTATGCAGACATTTACAGACGTGCTAATGGTGACTGTGTGTTGAAAATGGCTCAAAGAACACATACTGATGATGTTATGAGGGATAGAAACTAGGGCGGCTGGAGGCTGGTCAAACGCAGCAGGTTGTAGCACGGGCCCTCCATGTGCCACAAAGTGTGATCTCAAGATTATGGCAACGATTCCAGCAGACATGAAACGTGTCGAGGCACTGCAGTACAGGACGTCCACAGTGTACAACACCACCAGAAGACCGATATTTCACCACTAGTGCCCACAGACGGCCGCGGAGTACTGCAGATAGCCTTGCTCGGGACCTTACAGCAGCCAATGGAACAGTTGTCTCCAGACACACAGTCTACTGATGACTGAACAGACATGCTTTATTCGCCCTGAGACCTGAAAGGTGCATTCCACGGACCCCTGGTCACAGAAGAGCCCGTAAAGCCTGGTGTTAAGAACACAGTACATGGTCACTGGAACAGTGGTCCCAGTTAATGTTCATGGACGAGTCCAGGTATAGTCTGAACATTGATTCCCGCCGAGTTTTCATCTGGCGTCAACCAGGAACCAGATACCAACTCCTTAATGTCTAATGTCCTTGAAAGGGACCTGTATGGAGGTCATGGTTTGATGGTGTTGGGTGGGATTATGATTGTGCATGTACACCCCTGAATGTCTTTGACAGAGGAACTGTAACAGGTCACCTGTATCGGGACGTCGTTTTGCATCAGTATGTCCGCCTTTTCAGAGATGCAGTGGGCCCCACCATCCTCCTGATGGATGATAATGGATGGCCCCACCGAGCTGCCATCATGGAGGAGTACCTCGAAACAGAAGGTATCAGGCAAATGAAGTGGCCTGCCTGTTCTCCAGATCTAAACCTCATCGAGCATGCCTGGGATGATCTCGGTCAACGTATTGCTGTACGTCTTCAAACCCCTAGGCTACTTCAGGAGCTCCGACAGGCACTGGTGCAAGACTGGGAGGTTATACCCCAGCAGCTGCTCAACCACCTGATCCAGAGTATGCCAACCTACTGTGTGGCCTGTGTACGTGTGAATGATGATCATATCCCATATTGATTTTGGGATACATGTGCAGGAAACAGTGGTGTTTTGTAGCACATGTGTTTCGGGATGGTTTACTCAACTTATCACCAATACCGTGGACTTGCAGATCTGTATTGTGTGTGTTCCCTATGTGAATATGCTATTAGTGGCAGTTTTGTGTAGTGCCACGTTGTGTAGCACCACATTCTGCAATTACCCTTAATTTATGAGCACGAGTGTATTTATCATTATATTTACGAATGAATATAAACGGTGTAGGAGGTTTTTTATCTGCAATATCTTAATTTTAATTTCTAAATTTTGTATAATGTGTTTATCATAATATATCAAACAATGCAAACTCCAGGTAGGAGTATTAGGAATGTAGGAAAAAACAGATTACTACTTACTGTAAAGAAGAGACATTACATTGCAGACAGGCACAATTAAAAGACACTGTTACAATATCTCATGCACACACGACCACAAACTCCAGCATCTCCGACCAGAACACATTCCAGCCGGAGCTGCCAGAATTGGTGGTCATGTATGCATGAGGCGTGCGCACTTATACATATGAATGGTGTGTGTTTTGATTTTGCTGATGACGGCTGTGGCCAAAATCTTTGTATGTCTTAACTGCGCCTATCTGCAACTTAACATGTCATCTTTATGATAAGTAACAATCTATCTTTACCTATATCGTTATCATAACATACCAACGGAAAATCCAGTATGGAATAATGACAATATTATGAAAAGGGTATTCGGCTGCTCACCATATAGCAGAGATGCTGAGTCGCAAATAGGCACCACAAAAAAAACTGTTAAACAATAATCTTTCAGCCAAAAGGCCTCCATCCAAATTAGACAATATGCGCACACGCACACGTGTGCATGACCACTGTGACCACTGTCTCTGGCTTGGCAGGCAGAATGCCCGGTTAGATGTAAGAGGGGCCCTAATGGACTTAATCTTATCATTTTAAATAATTCAGTAAATAAGTAATTAGGTGGCCACCCACATTTCATCGCCAGTCACAACAGAATCAAGGAATTGCTCACTTTCCAGTTAAAAGCACTCAGGAAATTCAGTGAAAATGTAATTCTCTTGATTGTGTTGATCTGCAAGTTCTTTTAGCACCAACCTGGCACACAAGTTTCGAAAACCAAGTGTTGCAGTAAAGATTTCATGCGGAAGGGATCCGGAGAGTTCTAGAAACACTGCATTCATCTTATCCAAAGTCAATCAACCACTGCCAAGAATTATTTCTTCAATCTTTTTCATCATCTCAGCAGCCACGATTGAGGGCAGCCCAATCCTCTGTTAACTATAAATATTCATCTGTCAGCTTTGAACTCACAACACCCCTTTTATACATGGTATGATGTATCACAGCATCCCGCAAACAGTTTTGACTTCATTAAAACAATCAGGAATGGTGTATTTCCCTTTGCAAGAATAAAACACATTATGCTCCTCACCTCGCAACTGGCAGGATTCAGACTAGAGATACTCATTTCAATGGCACTACAGTAGTTTCCAGCCTACGTAGACAAACTACTGCATTCTACTGCCAAAATCTTGTTCTTGAATACAGTGCTGTTAACTATGTAAAAAAAAAAAATCCCTTTGAAACTTCCTGGCAGATTAAAACTGTGTGCCCGACCGAGACTCGAACTCGGGACCTTTGCCTTTCGCGGGCAAGTGCTCTACCATCTGAGCTACCGAAGCATGACTCACGCCCGGTCTCACAGCTTTACAAATCACCCAATTGCACTTTATTGGCATGTGCACAACACTTCAACCATATAATACATTGTGATTAAGCAATTATACCTGGAGTGTTTCCTTTACTGGCCCATGATTATTATTTTCAATATAAATTCAAAATGTAAAATGGTCACTATGAATGGTATAAAATAAGTACAACAATTCTATTCCAATTATGAATGTAACTAATTATTCATAAAAATTTACAAAGATTGGAAGTATCACAATCAATAATTTGATAATCATACAAAAATTTATCTTTATACCTAAGTGCACAAATTTCTCAAAGCAGGCTTTTTGCTACCTTACAATGCAAACACAAGTTGTCTTGTCAATGAGGGATTATGGGACAAAGATTTCAGTTAATCATCTACCAAAGAAGGAAAACAGAAACTGTGATACCTAAGTATTTGCTAGATTTTGTAGTGTTCCTACAGGTAAAATATTAAACCACATAAAATAACTCAAATTACCTGTTCCTTAAGCATACCAATAGTCTCCGATTTTCGGCGGCTATCATTTCTCAAGTCCTTTACCTCATCAGAGAGACTAACTATTTGATTAAGAGCCATCCTGTGTGTATCAATAACCTTGGGATCTTTTGCCTGGGAAACTGCAGCACTGAACTGCTCTCTCCAAGTTTTCCTGGGCTTCAAAGGTGCATCAATTTCTAGTATTTGGCGATGAGAAAGTGGTAGTTTTCTCTTACCACCTGCAAGAGAAAATATTTATGCAGATTTTCAAAGAGACAGAGAGAGAGAACGTGTGTGTGTGTGTGTGTGTGTGTGTGTGTGTGTGTGTGTGTGTGGGAAGGGGGGTGGGGAACATGCACCTGTACAGGTCTTGCTTCCCACATAGTACTAAATAGGATAACCATAACCATATCACAAATCCGGAAACATGTTAAAGTGGTTTGAGGAGAGTCATAATGAACTCACATTTATGTTTTTAGCACTAGATTCACCTGAACTGAATGTTACTGAACACATCTGGTATGCTATCAAGCACCAGCTTTGCACAACTTTGCTTGTAATTTATGGGAATTGAGTGACCTGTGATTAGACACTTGGTGCTGCATACCTCTGAAAAGCTACCACAGACCTGTTGAATCTATGGCACACAGAATCACTGCTGTAGTGTTTATTTTATTTACTTCCTTCTTTTGCACCGAGTCACCAAAATGATGACTTTAGCAAATCTCTCAGATATGGATCTTAATTTTACAAGTAGTAATGGAAACAATCAATAATACGAGGGTGGTTTGAAAAGTTCTCAGAATCGCCACGAGGGGTCAGCGCTAGCGCAATGAGTTGTTCATGTGACGTTCATTGGACTGATGCCTGCAAACACGTGCCATCTCAGTGCTCTTGAAAAAGAGCTGTGGTGGCGACATGGCTCTGTTGTTGTTCCCGTGTAGTGATTTGCAAAGATGGGGGAGGGGGGAGGAAAGAATAGAAAGGGGGGGGGGGGGGGGGGGTCGAGATTCGAGCAATGATTAAGTACTTCGTAAAGAAAGGTATGAAAGAAAAGGATATTCATACCAATTTCCAAAATACACTGGGGGACTCTGCCCCTTCATATTCAACTACTGCCAAGTGGACAAATAAATTTAAATTTGGTCGGCAGAGCTTAGATGATGATCCACGCAGTGCTCGGCCAAAATGTGTCACTGCTCCAGAAATCATTGCAAAAGCGCACAAAATGGTCACGGAGGATCGCCAACTGAAAATGCGTGAAATTGCCCATGCTTGCCAGATGTCATCTAAAAGGGTGTATCACATTTTAACTGAAGAATCAGGGAAATGAAAAAATTATCTGCAAGATGGAAGCTGCGTCTCTTGACGCTGGATCAATGGGTGCCCGCACACATGTGCCGCTGCCATGGCAAAATTATGCAAACTACAGTATGAGTTGTTGCCACATCTGCCTTATTCACCTGATATGGCCCCGTGAGACTTCCACCTCTTCCCAAAACAAATTTTTTCTTGGTGAACGAAGATTCACCTCAAAAGAAGAACTGGTAGCCAGAGTTGACAACTATTTTGCAGGCCTGGAGGAAACTCATTTTCGAGGTGGGATCAAGGCACCGGAACATCGTTGGACCAAGTGCATTAATCTACAAGGAGACTACACTGCAAGATAAAAAAAGTACCTTTTTTCTATTCCATTCCAAGAACTTTTCAAACCACCCTCGTACTTACCAAAACTGACTACAATCTTTACATGCATTAGTATGAGGACCATTAGTTCATCTCATACTACAAATTCAAATTTTTATGAACCAAGACATTGTTTAG
The DNA here is from genome assembly GCF_023864275.1 of Schistocerca cancellata. Classification (NCBI taxonomy): domain Eukaryota; kingdom Metazoa; phylum Arthropoda; class Insecta; order Orthoptera; family Acrididae; genus Schistocerca; species Schistocerca cancellata. The sequence goes on from NC_064633.1 coordinate 192,212,015, forward strand.
TTATTAAAAAAAAAACACTTGAAACATCAAATTTCTAGCTTGTATATACTTCATGTTACAATACATCAATGGGTTCTTACTATTTTTCACTTCTACATTCACAGTGAATACCGGCATTTTTTCAATTAAAATATTTTTTGCTTTGATTTTAATAGGCTGCGGATACAAGTTTACAGGAATTTTGGCCACTTATTACACCCAAGGCCAGCAAAATTTTGCAAAACCAATAATGTGAAAGATAACATGAAATTGGTAGTTTTAGCAAAATAATAAAAAATGAGTGATCTTTTATGAAATGTCATAAAATATGGTATTTTCCCACATCAAAATATTATAAATCTGAGGATAGCAATTTACTAATATTCACAGTTGACACTTATTAAATGTTGAAACAGGATTTTTCATTACCACCCTCCAGGCTGAGGTTCATGTAAAATCTTAAAAGCATAGTTCATTTCCCTCATAACGAACTATGATATGACATCAAATGAAAATATTGTACTTCTGTCATACATCATTCCAGCAACAGTTTCAAACACTGACGATACATTTCCTGAGTTTGGACAACAAATCATACAAAAAAATTACACATCTTTAATGTGGTGCATCAGTTAAACTGGATATTTTCATAGCATAGTAGCACAAATAAAAAAAACTGCCAAATACAGCACTAGCTTTGCAAGAATGTAAATCAACATTGTGTCTGCTCAGTTTGCTTCTAACAACCAATTGCGGTGCAGAGTATGTGATGTCGTGCAAACATCACAGTCGTCACATACGACAGATCTGCATCTACATTCATACTCTGAAAAACAACTGCAAAGTGCCTGCCAGAGGATACTTCCTGTAGTACCAGTTATTAGGGCTTGTTACAATTCCAGCCATGTGTGGTTGGTTGGATGGTTGGATGTTAAGGGACTGAACAGCGTGGGCTATAGCCTTCAGTCAAGAGGCAGTTGTTCTTGAGTCAGTGACATCTGCCAGAAAGTTGATCGGTTTCTGGAAGTTTATGGGAGTGGTAAAATCAAGCCATTGAAAGTAATACTGCTGCAAATACTGAGAATTTAAGGAGAAGTAAAAATGCGTGTGTCAGGCCAGTAAACCAGTGATAAAAGACAAGGGGTCTCCTTGGCTCATCTGTGGTGAGAGGCTCCCTGACCAACCCAATAAAGGGTGAAGGCAGTCAAACACTAAAGAACACATTCTAGCCAAACCACTCACAATAGAGGGAAGGCTAAACATGTAATAGACATCAGCTGGACTGATAACAATAAAACAAGGTAAGAGAAATAATTAGACCAGCAGGTGTGGGGACCAGGCAAGTGTCCCCAGAGGCTCTGCACGAGACTGGGACCATCCCCCCCTTTGCTGTCCCACCTCCGATCCATTATAACCTAAGTGTTAAAGAGTGAGACAGCACCCACTATTCATCAGTGTTCTACCCTTAAAACAGAAAATAAAATTTAGCAAAATATTGGCTAAACACATCTAAAGGTATAAAGAAGTAAAAGAGAGGTGACCAGGGCAACTGGCAAAGGAGGTAACGCTGAGAACACTCCAGACCCATTATGTGGCAGGAGACACCTCACCTCCAACCACCCCACCCTGTCCCAAAAGTAATTAGAAACATTATATTTGGGACTAAAGCCATTTTCATGAGGAAAACAGAGAACCATTTATACCACCTGTGAGTTATCTGTCAATACAGGGGAAGGAGGTGGGGGGGGGGGGGGGGGGCAAGAAATCCTGAAAACCATGCTTAGGAATGGAGAGCTAGGAAAAGGGGGCATTCCACTACGATATGAATTGCTTACTGTCTGTTAGGCTCCGCAACCTCAATGTGGATGTGGCTCATTACATACAACAAAACTATGAGTTAATATAGTATGACCAATTGCCAATGCAGAAATGACACAGGACAGTGGATTCTTTCCAGGAGAAATGGAAGGAGGAGTGTCTTGCAGATTTGATAGTCCCACCAGATGTGTTCTATCTTTGAGAGGTGGTCTTATCTGCACCTGCAAATCTGTACCTGGAATTATCAACATGAATGTTGGATGATTATGTGCTTCTATAGCCAAATGGTCAGTCTGTTCATTCTCTGGGATACCCACATGACTTGAACCAGAGAAAGACAACTAAACAGACTAAGGTCAGAGAGGAGGTCCAAAATAACAGATCTCACAGCATGACATGAGTAACACCAATCAATCGCCTGTCCCATGCACCCTCCCACCACCACCTACTCCAGTCCTGTAACCCAGAAGGTGTACACGATCAAAGGCAGAGCCACGTGTGAAAGCACCCACGTGATTTACCAACTGACCTGCCTACACTGTGAAGCTTTCTATGTGGGAATGACCAGCAACAAACTGTCCATTCGCATGAACAGACACAGGCAGACAGTGGTTGTTGGTAATGAGGATCACCCTGTGGCTAAACATGCCTCGGTGCACGGCCAGCAAATCTTGGCACAGTGTTACACCGTCCGGGTTATCTGGATACTTCCCACTGACGCCAACATGTCAGAACTCCGGAGATGGAAACTTGTCCTTCAGTATATCTTCTCTTCCCATAACCGCCAGGCCTCAACCTCCGATAATTTCAAGTTTCTGCCCCTCGTACATCACCTGTCATTCAACAACATCTTTGCCCCTGTACTTCCGCTTCGACTGACATCTCTGCTCAACCTCTTTGCATTTACTTATGTCTGCCTGTGTCTGTATGTGTGTGGATGGATATGTGTGTGGTGCGAGTGTATACCTGTCCTTTTTTCCCCTCAAAGGTAAGTCTTTCCGCTCCCGGGATTGGAATGACTTCTTACCCTCTCACTTAAAACCCTCATCCTTTCGTCTTTCCCTCTCCTTCCCTCCTTCCTGATGAAGCAAACTTGGGTTGCGAAAGCTTGAAATTTGTGTGTGTGTTTTTTATTGTGTGTATCTACCAGCGCTCTCCCGTTTGGTAAGTCACAGCAGCTTTATATATATCTTCAACAGTCGTGCCTTAGCAAGGTATCTTCCTTGGAACCTGAGAAAATTCTGGTCCTACATAAAACCACTTTTATCCAGCTACTCTATCAGTTTGGCGTGGCAGTAGATGACAACAAAACAAAAGCTAAAGTCTTAAACTTTGCGTTTCAAAAAAATCAGTCACTAAGGAGGAGTATACAGACATGTCACCAATTGACCATCCTTGTATGGAGGATGCAAAAATAGTCGTCCCTGAAGTCAAAAAGCAAGTGAAGGAACTGAAAACAAATAAGTTGGTAGGACCAGATGGAATCCCAAATCTACTTGCCCTTTAATTAGTCTACATTTAGTGTGAATCTCTCATCCAGTGCAAAGCCCATGTGACTAGAAAAAAAAGTGCAGGTGACACCTGTCTATAAAAAGCATAAAAGAATGGACCCGTAAAATTATCCACCCATATCACCACTGTCGGTATGTTGCAAAATTGTCAGTTATATTCTAAGTTTGATTATAATAAATTTCTTTGAGGCACAAAAGCTTATGACCACAAATATGCACGGATATAGAAATCATCACTTGTGTGAAACTCACATAGCCAATTTCTCACACAGTATCCTGCAAACCATGGATGAATGGCTAAGGGCAGATTCCATACCAGCAGAAAAATGCTCTTATTGGAGCACAAAACAGGTGAAAGAATCTGACTGAAAAGTGTCTCATTCTATCTTTCACAGCAGCTTTAAAAATTTTCCCAAAAATTTTAATATGCTATCATATTTGGGCTCTTTTTAACATGCAACTCACCTCTCACTTACACAAGCTCCCCTAACTAGCTCTCTCACACCTAGTAGTCCATTGCCGTAAGTTGCTCATACCCGTCAACTCCCACTTGTTCATTCTCACTCATTCATTCATTCAGCCCAACTCATTGCCATTATTTTTTGTGTCTCACTAACTGCCAATGTCCCCCGTCTCACAGCCACAGTCTCCTTCATTCTATGCTACAAATACTGTTTCCTCTCACTGTCACTGTCTCCTCGTTTTCTCTTACTGCTGCTATCACTGTTTCCCACTGCTGCCGTCTCTTCTCACTGTCACTATCATTCTCTTCCTCATTATCATTGTCGTAGCCTGTCTCTCTCTACTATTGTCTCGCCCACATCCACTTTCTCCTTCTAATTATCCTTCTCCTGCTGGCAGTGTCTCTTTCACTCTTTTCCTAACATTCTTTTGTCTCTGTCAACTACATTTCACCATCACTGTGTCGCACTCTTTCTCTCCCACTGTCATTGTCTCTTGCACTACTTCTACACCACAACCACTGTCTCCTATCTGCCAGTATTTATTACTTTTCCATCTCTTTCCCACTGCTCCTCTCCCAGCACAAAAAAGTGTGAATATGTTCACATGCTAAAATTTTGGATAATTTGTAAATATGCTAAGAAAGGTAGAGTGAGGCAACTGGCTTTTCAGCAACAGTCTTTTAATAAACAGTAACATAATTATGACTATATATGACGGTAGTATCTGTTCCCGAAAGAACAGTTACCGTGGATGACCATGCAGCTTTGCTAGAAATGAAATGATAATTAAATGGACACCCTAGCTGCAAGCAGGCGTTGATATACTTCATTGGGGACATGTTGAAAATGTGTGCTCCGACCGGGACTCGAACCCGGGATCTCCTGCTTACATGGCAGACGCTATGGATAGAGCGTCTGCCATGTAAGCAGGAGATCCCGGGTTCGAGTCCCGGTCGGGGTACACATTTTCAACATGTCCCCAATGAAGTATATCAAAGCCTGCTTGCAGCTAGGGTGTCCATTTAATTATCATTTCAGTAACATATTTGCCATTTTTGTGCTCTGACAGGACCATTTTTCCACTAGTTCCTTTCTTTTCCCTGCTACAGCACTGGCACATCACTCACATGAAAAGAACTTTATGGATCAGTAAAATTTTGATGGTCTACTTTTGTGAAACTGAAATAACACAAAACTAATTTGTGCCTGTATTTCAGTACTACAATAGGGTGTTCCCAGAACCCTTCTGATGTAATGGAGACACTTTACAGCATATTTCTCCATGCTTAGGCACTTTATGAAGTAGTTTTTGCCTCACTCTAGATTTTATGTGTGTATTTTGCATGTACTCGTTTGGTAAATTTGAACCCCTCTATCTTGGAAACGGATGAGGAAATCACGAAAATTGTCAGGGTTGCTCAAGATCAGGATCTTAGGAATATGTCATGAAAAGTACACCTATTGCTGTGCATAGCCATCTTGGTACACAAAAACCATGTTTTTTGGTTGTTTCTTGGTAAAACATACAATTTTTTTGAAAATTGGGAGATGGCACTTCCAAATAAAAGCCTAGAAAATATACTGTTGAAATTTGAGCAATTTGCTGTGGTTAACTATCTGCACATCCCCTGCTGATGGAACAAATTGGTGAAAAACATATAACAAATGTTGTTCTCTGTAATACGTGGCTTGAGAGAATGTACAAAGCCAAAATTAATCAAAGTAAATAAATAGCAGCTGTGGTGTTAAAATGTCTGTCATTCAAACTTTTTTGGTTTTCTCAGGAACAACCCATGACCTAAATGGTACTTCCACGAGTCCCTTAACCCTTTGACTGCAGCTGACTGCTAGAACAGTCCTAGCACACTGTGCCCTGAGTGCAGCTGACTGCCACAGCAGTTCACCGCTACCGCACACCAGGTGCTGCTGACTACTGTAAAAGTTCAGAGACGTTTGCTCGCCTATAGTTTAGCTGTGCTTGAATAAGAAGTCTGTTTGTTTGCAGCACTACTGGAAGACTCTTGTCACACCTTATCGTTTGCTCTAACTGCAACAAATGGCGTTTCAATAAGCGGAACATGACTACATCTGAAGTCGATGGCAGCACCTTTGGCAGACCCTCACCGCACTTTTACAAGTAATTTGCTTTAGACACAATAGATGACGCTACTGTGATTTCTGTCAAATTGTAGTTACGCGCCTTTCTGTGAGACTCTATTCTTGGTTTAGACATCAGTCACCTATTATTTGCTTGTGTTTGCATAGTGAATTTACGTACTGTGATGGCACATAAAAAGCTCCTCACGTCCGAAGAGATAATACGTATGTTGATAGAGTGTGACTCTGAGCAATCACTGTGCTCATCAATAGAAAGCGATTCAGATGAAGAAGATTCTCTTACGAATAGTTTACAATCCACAGACGTTGATTCTCATTCATCTTCATCTGCAATTACTAGTGCAAAGCCTATGACATCGAGAGGAAGCCCGCAGCTGGGTACTTCTATTCAATGCTCATCATCTTCAAATGGAAATGCACAGCGACCCACAAGGATGACAGAAAACAAATGGAGATGTGAAAACTTAAATCCAAAGAAGCGTCAGTTCGACGAATCATGAGGAATGAAAGCTTACATAAGTGTAAATGAGAGCTGCCTCTGTTTCTTTAGACTTTTTGTAAAAACAGACATTGTTGAAATGATTTGCCAGGAAACAAATAAGTATAATACATATTGATCAGCCAGTTGCAAAACAAAGGCAAATTCTAGAGTAAACAAGTGGAGTGACACGTGTCAGAATTGTATATTTTCATAGCGTCTTCCTTTCTGATGGCTAGAGTGAAAAAGTTTAACTGAGTGAATATTGGTCTACAGATCCTTTGCTGGAAACAAATTTTTTCCGAAGTAATCTCCAGAGACCGATATTTTTTGCTGTAGAATTTACTGCATTTCCATGACAAACTATGCCCCTAAATGGGGATTACTTACCAAAAATTTGGCCTATTGTAGAATATTTTTGGAAAATATTCAAGGAAACTTCTATCCTTTTGAGGAACTCTGTATAGACGAATCTCTGATGCTGTTCAAAGGCCATCTGAAAGTAAAGCAATGTATTCCAATCCAGAGAAGTAGTTTTGGAATTAAAATTTTCATAACTTGCATTTGCAAGAAATTACACACTGGATTTTATCGTTTATGTTGGCGCACTAACAGACATTGATAATCATGGTATGGGAGTATCTGGAAATACATCAGCCACATTACTCCAACCTTACTTGAAGAAAGGACATACGCTGTTTGTTGACAACTGGTATACCATCCCAGATCTATTTTGTTGGTCGTACGGTAGACAAATGCATGTGGTACAGTTTGGCCTTTACAAATGTCTGCTTGTGTCTGTGTATGTGCGGATGGATGTGTGTGTGTGTGTGTGTGTGTGTATGTGTGTGTGTGTGTGTGTGTGTGTGTGTATACCTGTCCTTTTTTCCCCCTAAGGTAAGTCTTTCTGCTCCCGGGATTGGAATGACTCCTTACCCTCTTCCTTAAAACCCACATCCTTTCGTATTTCCCTCTCCTTCCCTCTTTCCTGATGAAGCAACCGTTTGTTGCGAAAGCTTGAATTTTGTGTGTATGTTTGTGTTTGTTTGTGTGTCTATCAACCTGCCAGCACTTTCGTTTGGTAAGTCACATCATCTTTGTTTTTAGATATATTTTTCCCACGTGGAATGTTTCCCTCTATTATATTCATAAAATATAAGTTAATACATACGAGTAGGAAAAATAATCGCATAATATTCAAGTACAGTATTAGTGGTGTGTTGTTTCACAAAGTCACACTGCTTAAATATCTAGGCATAATGCTGCACAAAGTGATAGGAAGTGGGACGAGCATGTAAGGATTGTAGAAGGAAAGGTGAATGGCCAACTTCTGTTTATTAGGAGAAATTTAACAACGTGTGATTCATCTGTATAGGCGACTTGTGTGACCTGGTCCTGGGTAATGCTCAAGTGTTTGGGATCTCCACCAAGTCAGATTACAGGAAGATGTCAAAGAAATTCAGAAGATTGCTGCTAGATTTGTTACTGGTAAGTTCGATCAAGAAGTGAGCATTAAATAGATGCTTCGTGAACTCAAAACGTAATCTGTGGAGAGAAGACAATGTTTCCTATTGAGAAAGTTTAATGAACAGGCATTTGCAGCTGACTGCAGTATGATTCTACTGCCACCAACATATATTTTGCGTAAGGACTGCAAAGACAAGATAAGAGAAATCAGGACTCTTAAGGAGACATACAGACAGTCTTTACTCCCTCACTCCATCTGTTACTGGAATAGTAGTGGTACACAGTACCTTCCAACATACACCATACAGTGGCTGTGGATTATGTATGTAGATGTAGCTGCCTGAACAGTGAGGATGATAACCTAAGATTATTGCTGTCACAGACTCCACCAACTGCCACAAGACAATCTCATGGGCAGAAACATTGACATCACAAGGTTAATACACTGCTGGTATTTAAAACTGAAACACAAGAAAGGTATCCTTCAGATAACACAAAAGCAGTGAAATGCTTTAAATGTGATAAGTAAAACACAAGTAAAACAAGAGAAAAGCTGCAATAACTACCCAGGGAACTGTAACTGGTTGGTCACTTACAAAAAATATGGATGAGCCAGCCACCCTCAGAACACATTAAAAATGTCTCCCTAAAATTTTAGGGAACAAGCCAGACATAACACAAAAACTTTAAAAGTCATACCACTTTTTTGCAACTGTCAGTTAAAATTAAGGCAAATCTGTCAGTAAATGAGCTGCTGCATTCTGGTCTTAATATAAAACACAGATGACTAAGATGTGGCACACTGTGATACATAAGCCAAAAGCACCAGACATTAGAGGGTCCTTTTGCTGGAGCAAGAATCCATGTGTTATACAGCTGTGTCCAATGCAAAGATGCGTAAGAAGGACCACCTCAAGCTTGCATTGCTGGAATAAGGTACCCCCTGGCCGAGTTTTAGACTTTACAAGATGCAGTTTGTTGTCTGTCACTTCAAGCCACTCTCCTTTCCATCTATGCATGACACTGCACCTCAACAGTGAGGTCACAACATGTAGGGGGATAGCACACTGAATTATCAGATCATCTTAACACATCTTCTTGGCTGCTACATCCGAAAGTTTGTTTCCCTTAATACCCATGTGCCCTGGCACCCATCAGAAAGACACCTCCTTCCCCTGTCACTGCAGATGGAAATGGTTGTCCTGGATGTACTGGACTACTTTACCCACTGAGTACAAGTGTTGTAGAGGGTTAAGGGTACCCAGAGTCTTAACACAAAAAGAATATATAGCAGTCAGAATAAATTTCATCTCTTGCAGTGTCCTCAAAATTACATACAACTCTGTATCAAACACAGTGAATTCTTAAGGCAGTCAGATCCTGAGGTCACACTCAGGGAAAACAACAGGAAAACCAATGGAGTACCCCTGTTTACACCTATCCATGAAAACAGCTATAGAGTTGTGGTGCTCATTTAAAATGTCATAAAATACTGTATGAAAAACAGATGCAAGAGTACAGCCTCTCCTGTATGACACTAAATCTAAATTTATTTTGGACCTTCAGAGTAACCAGTGCAGCAGTCAGTTCCAACACTGGATTTGTGTGTGGCTCCACACAAAGTGATTCCATCACATGCTACACACAAACCCCAAATAGCCTCAATGCTAGAAGACAATTGGAGGAAAGGTGTTCCATAGCTGGACAAGCAACAGTATGGTATGCTAGTGAATTAGGAGAAGTAAGGATCTTTTCTGCCTGACACACAACGAGGAGTTGTCACTGGATGGTGAGTGGCGGTTCCCTGACCTCAGCACAGAGACTGAGTATCGGGCTCTGGCTAGCCTGATCCCCTCATAGTGGATAGCATCAGTGATCTTTAGGTAAAAAGATCTCACTGATCCATGCACTGCTCACCTATACTCTAGCCATGATCATATGTAGACCTTATAACCGCAGAAGTTGCACCCTGTCCACTCATCAAGATCTGTGGCTAAGGCACTTTAAGATGTTCAGTGCTTTTTGGATCCTGGCCTTCTGGTCCTCCTCGTGTGGTTAACAAAGACAGATTGGAATAAAAAACATGATATAGAAATCTCACCAAGTGTTTAAAATGTAGAATGGTGTTCCTCTTATGCAACTCAGGTAAATTAAAAATACAATGAGAATGATTAAAATTAACACATGCACACTTATCTGCAGGAAATTTAACCTGTCTTTGCAGCCAACTCCTCCAAATGGTTCACTGCAAGTTGTAATTAGTGATTCACTGTTGCAGTGCTGGTGGCACAGCAGAAAATTGCAAAATCATCCGCAAACAAGTAGCATTGCACAGGACTCCTTACCGTAGACGCAATACTGTTTTCGGCTATGGCTAACAGGACAACATTTAAAACACCTCGCTGGGGGGACCTTTCTCCCGCTTAATCCTAGTCATGATCTAAGAAACTGTGTAGAAAAAAAGGGCAGAATGAATATCGGGAGGTCATCATGAAAGTCCTGTTGGTGGAGCTGTCATAAAATATTGTGCCACCAAGTAGTGACATAAACCTTACTGATATCAAAAATGTCAATTTACAAATGTGTTTACGTAGAAAAGCCTGCTGGACATTCACCTGTAGGGCAGTCAGGATGTTGACAGTGGGTTGATATCTCCCGAATCCACGAAGAGCGTGGCTAACGAGTTGCCTGATCTCAAATATCCAGACCAGATGACGGTTGACCATTCACTCAAAGGTGTTTCCTACACAGCTCCTTAAAGTGACACTCTGGTATCTAATGGGACATGTTTGGTCCTTTCTTAGTTTGAGAAGAGTTGTTAAAACTGCCCTCTATGAGCCGGGAAATTGTCCTGTGCGCCATATTGAATCTAAACATTTTATGATGATTTCCTCTGACAACACTTGCAAGTTTCTCAGCATGTTTTATCAGATTTGGTCACGAATGGGTACAATATCATGAGACTCAGACAAGGTCGAATCCAACTCCCACAGGGAGAAAGGGTACTTACAGGACTCAGAATCGTCGGGCCTCAAGTCCAACTCACCTCTCTACACAGTTGCATGGTAGTGGCGGAAAGCTAGAGCCTGTCTGATAGTTGTAGAAGTAATTGGAAACCACTCTGCCATTGTATGGGTGATGTCTCTGGGAGTTGTTTGGAGACATTCTTGCTTCAGCATCATTGGTATAGGCCACTGACCACATTCACCATAAATCCTCATGATGGCTTCCCATACCTCGTACAAGTGAAGTGATTGACAGTTCAGGAGTATATGCCACAATCTTTGTTTGCTCCCTTTGATTGTGTGTCGAGCTTTAGCTCTCACTAGTCAAAAGGGTGCACAGCTTTCTGCTATTGGGCAGTGCTTCAACCACTGCATAACAGCACAGCTGACCCAGATTGCTAAGCAGCATGCATCTGTCCACCAAGCTACAAGCTGCCATCAAAAATGATCAGATGATATTGAAATGGATAAGTTTCTAGCAAGGTGGATCACTGTGTAATGTGTTTCACCCATTCTTGAGCACTGCCTCGATATTCAGACACAGTCAACTGGTGGAACAGCATCCAGTTACCTCTATTTATTAACCATATTGGTGGCTTCCTTTAAAGTATTGCTCCAACTGGTAGGTGGATCCAGAGTGGGGAGTGGTCACTGGAATGAAGGTCATCAGTAAACTTCCACCAAGTAGAATCTGGAAGGTTTGCAGATCAGAAATAAAGATATATATGGTTGATGATGACCTAACAGCAATCTTGAAATGAGTGGGATTCCCCATGCTGAGGATGCATAGCTCCTAAGCTAAGATGAAATAAGGTTCTCTAGAACTCAACCTGTGGGGCATGTGAGCCCAGCATTCATTTACAGGGTACAGGCTCAGTGAAACTGCGTTCCCTGTGCTGGGGACTGGTAAGTGCTGCCATTCCTCTGTAGCCGTAAGCTTTGGGTGTGCATCAGCGACCACCATGTGTCGCAGCAGTGGAATGTTTTGTCATAGGTAACAGGGATCTTGTCTTAACTGCCCAGATCACGAGGATGGTATAAACTACTTTAAAAAAAGTCCCTCAATCTTGAGGTGTGCTTCAGGTTGATGAGACACATGCAGCTGTTGAGGCTGGAAGGTCATTAATGTGAAACCCCTGGGGTACCTGCTGCACCAGCTGTATAAGGCGTACCCATGCAAGTGGGTGCCCTCTGGGTGGATCCTTATTTCCATAGCTGCTTGTGGGACTGAGAGGGAGCCATCAAACCTATCCCTTTCGACTCCCAGTGGAATGGGAGTACTGCTATTGCTCCTGTCGCCAGGCCTCCTGATACAGAAATTAATTCAGATACTTATGTTTCTACTAATGGGATGCAAGCTGCTAGGCAGAATATGTTTTTAATAGTTGAAGGAAAAGAGGTTAAGCTTGGGAAAATTTCAACTTTTTGTGTTCAAAATGGGTTGTAAGACATTGCTGGCATTAAAACTGATTGAGTAATGAGACAATATTAGTCAAAACTTTTAGTTCCTAACAAGCATCGAACCTCCAGAAAGCTAAAAGCTTTGGGAAATATGCAATTGAAATGGAGCTCCATAACACTTTGAACTGCAGCAAAGATGTGTAGTGCCAAGATATCGTAGATATTCCCAGAGAGGAACTGAAAGATGAGTAAGCTCAAGGTGTCACAAATGGGCAAAATATAATCGAAAAGGATGGTCAGCAAACTGTTAAATCAGACTGCTTTTTCATTTTCATTTGGTAATACAACACTTCCAGAGCACATCAAGGCATGTTTTCTTTGCTTAAATGTGCGGCCTTATGTCCCTCACCCAATGTGCTGTTTGAATGCCATCTCTTTGTGCACACCATGCTTGTGTGTAAGAGAGGGCCCACTTGTGGCAATTGTTGTAAGGTTGCCCATAACAGCATCATTTGTTCATCGCCTTCAAAGTGTGTAAATTGCTCTGGGGATCATCCTGTCTGGAGTAGACTGCAGTATCTACCTTGAAGAAAGGAATATACAGGAGCTCAAAACATTGAAGTGCATCCCATATGATAAGGTCAAAAAGATATATAAGGCCATGCAACCTTCCACTTTCACTACTTCTTTAATTTCAGCTCTTAAAAAGCCTATTCCAAAAACAGATGCTTCTAGACAAATGGAGGTTGCTAGTATCAGCACCAGCACTTGTGTTTCTAAGTTCATTGGCAACAGTGGTTTTACTATGCAGCCTACAGCTCCACCCAGTAAATCTGAAAAGGTCACAGTTGCTGAAATTGTAGAAAGTCCAGCACGTCAACTGGCAGACTTCTGTATGCAGGCCAGTACTGCCACTGCCACAAATGTGGCTCTGAGGATTCCTTTGACAAACCAACCTAAAGGGAAGTGTCAACATCAGAATAATACAGATCACAAGCCTTCAGACCATGTAAAATGCAAATGAGTGTTTGTCATCATTGGCCAGGAGGCCCCTTTGGGGGCAGCTCTGGCCGCCTTGGTGCAGGTCTTATTACATTCGATGCCACATTGGGCAACCTGCACACCGGATAGGGATGAAATGATGATGAAGGCAACACAACATCGTCCCTGAGTGGAGAAAATCTCCGACCCAGCCGGGAATTGAACCCAGGCCCGTAGGACGGCAATCAGTCACGCTGACAACTCAGCTACTGGAGCAGACTCAGACCATGTAGATCTCATTCTGTCTGGTGGTTCTAATGAATCCACTTCAGAGACAATGGAATATGAAGTCTGCCTGGAGCAACTATCTAGCCCCACAATTAAGCCTTGAACCATTGCTCACACCCACCTTGGTGGAGAGACAGGATGAAGAAAAAGAAACCTCACTGATAAAGTGACACTACGATGGAACCCCAGTGAGTTAAAGATGCATGTGGTGGAATTGAAACTCATAGTGTAGGAATGTCCCCTGTGCTTGTGTTTAGAAGAAACACATTTTAAACTGATAACCCTGCACTCCAGTGCTATACCCTTCCACTGTGAGGATGACCTGAGTGGGGCAGGACTAAGGGAGGGGTAGCTGTGTTCGTCAATAATACCCACCTACTCTATCATTGGTTAACAATCTGCAAGAAGTCACAGTTGAAGTTTATGTGCTTCAGAGGATCACTATAAGATCACTGTAATAACCTCCAAAAGAGATGATGGATTCTGAGGTTTTCACAGATCTTGTAGACCAATTCCGCTGACCACTCTTACTGGCAGACTTCAATGCCCATAATGTATTATGGTGCTCACATGCCCCACAGGTTGAGTTCTAGAGAACCTTATTTCATTTAGAACGGCCCTATAGGCACGTGTGGCTTTGTCAAAAATACCATGGGGGCAGCAAGTACTAAAGAAGTGCCCCCCCCCCCCCCCCCCAATTGTTCAGAATTGTCCTCATGAATCAATCAATTCCATATATGTATTGCAGCTGTGGGATCCTGACCATCATAAGCAGCAATATTGCTGAATGGTAAACCGCATTCTCAATAGGCCACAATCTTGCTGCTGTCAAATACAGACACATATGCTGGTAGGTATTTCTCTTTCTTACACAAGGCATAATGTGATCTTTTCACAAACAATCGACATTCAAATGGGATAGCTGAATGAGAAAGTACTGTGTAATCCCCCTTACATACAGAATTTAGACAGTGAAACTTCCTGGTAAATTAAAACTGTGTGCCGGACTGAGACTCGAACTCGGGACCTTTGCCTTTCGCAGGCAAGTGCTCTACCATCTGAGCTACCCAAGCATGACTCATGGCCCATCCTCACAGCTTCAATTCTGCCATTACCTTGTCTCCTACCTTCCAAATTTCACAGAAACTCTTCTGCATACCTTGCAGAACTAGCACTCGTGGAAGAAAGGCTACTGCAGAGCTTCTGTGCAGTTTGTAAGGTAGGAGATGAGGTATTGGCAGAATTGAAGCTGTGAGGACGAGTCGTGAGTTGTGCTTGGGTAGCTCAGTTGGTAGAGCACTTGCCTGCGAAAGGTAAAGTTCCCGGCATCGAGTCTCGGTCTGGCACACAGTTTTAATCTGTCAGGAAGTTTCATATCAGCGCACACTCTGCTGCAGAGTGAAAATCTCATTCTGGAATGCAGACAGTGTTTCTCCTGCCTACTTTGTATGGCTCTATCTCCATACCTTTCTTCATATCTTCTATGTAGTACACTTCATGCCAATTTGATGTTTGTCAAATGCTGGTTCACGGTGTTGCAATTTTAGTGGCCAGCAGTGTAAAACTTATAATCCATAGGAGCACTGGCACTTTGGGCAATGTTGTGTTTCACTGATTACTATCATCAACACTATGCTCTGGCCTACCCTACCTGGCTGCGGATTAGGATTCTCTCTTTGACCCAACTGTTTCATGTGGCAGCTGATTTGACCCTGGTGCAACTATGGACTTTTTTGGTGGAGCTTTAGAAGGACTGTTTATCAAGTTTGCAAAAAATACACAGACTGTTTTGTGAGCTACCAGTGCATTTCGTGCAAAGGGCAGTGAAACAAATTACTTTTGTTATGCCGATGTGAAGTGTTGCACAGATATTAAGGAATAAGCCGTTCTCTAGCATCTAATGCTTAAGAATAAATACAACAAAAGCTGCTAAGATTTCTCACAGCAGTTTGACTTACCCTCCTTTGTAATTCAAACAGTACTATCGTAAATTTTACCTGGAGTAGAAACAATTGTTTGTAGACCCTTCCTTTGCAATTGCAATATTTTCTGTGTCTTTGCTGCAGATTCTTTTTCGAGTGTTTTGACTGTTGCCAAATGTTGAGAGGCAAGAAACTGTAGGTCTGAACAGTCGCTTTCTAACCGAGATATCCTCTTCTGAAGTTCTGAAATTATATTAAACAATGCAAATAAGCTTCACATAGCCAAAAACAGCAAATAATACACATGGATAATTATTTACAAATCATTTTTGTCCTTTTTTAAGTTGATATAAACTAAAATAATGTAGTATTATACCAGATTCCAAACTAAGTGAGATTTGTGGTAAAGTATAGGTTGTATTGCAGTCATGGGGATGGAAGAAATCACAGAAGAGATAGCCACAGTCTTTATACCATACACTGCCGCACTACTGGGAAAAGTCGAGTGCAGACTGAAAAAGCACCCTGTCTTTTGCGTGCCCAATGAAACACATGCATTATTGGGAGTGTCAAAGATGACCTCTGTTTGTGGAAGGCCAGGGTATATTAGATTCCATGCCAATTAGTAAAGATATACATTGGACAAACAGTGTGCACCATCAAAGATCAACGCTGAGATGACCAGCAGCACACACTGCTAATGTTACTTAACAAGTCGGCAGTCACAGAGCGCCATTTGTCTGAGAATAGTGCAATGGAATACGAATGCACCAGGATGTTAGTGCAGACTTCAAAATACAGGAACAGTGTCATCAGGAAAGTCATTGAAATTTGCACCAGGGATAATCTTATCAGTCTGGAGTATGTCTATGATCCCAGCAAGGCTTGGGAACCAGCACTGGGTCTACTTAAGAAGCCAGTCAGTAAACACAACGATCTGGCAACTGAGGGAGAAGAGCAACTACATTGATACTGCTACAGACACCAACACAAGCATCTTTGCAACTGCTGATGCATGCCCTCGGGCACAGACCACAGACGGAATGGCTTGCAGTGGGAGGGAATGTAAGTCAGCTACATACCCACATAAGCTAAGTTTGTCAACACCCCCATGATGGCGACATGCCTAATTGCCAAAACATTGTCTCTGTTTGACACTATGGATCAGCAGTACACCTGTGGACTGAGCATCATTTTTGGTGTGATTTGTTGTGCAAAAATATTGGGAAATCTAATGGCGCTGGATAAATCCATTACCCATATTCCAAGATAAAAGTGAAGGAGATTACTTCATTATATTGTGGGGAAAATGAATTTTTGGTGATTAAACCAGAAAGTTTTTGAGTAATATGAAGGGATAAATACTTCTGAAAAGCCAAGGAAATACTGAAATGCATTGTGATGCACTTCAGTTTCGGCTTTTAATTTATGATCACAGATTTATTTAAGTCTGTGTTCATAGCTCTAGGTTCTTGTTCCAACCACGGGATGATAATTAACTCTATCAGTGCTGAAACAGCAAAAATTCTGATACATGTACACAGAATAACAGGGCTCAACCTTTTGAGATAGTCTGAAGGGATACAAATCCCTTCATAATTTTGTGGAAAAGTAACTTTCATTCCCTGGTGGGTATCTGGAGACTGCCAAGTGTCTTTGTGTTGTGCTGAAAGCAGTTTGTCACCTGTGTCAAAATGTAGGCTGTTGGCAGCAGTTCTGACACTGTAATGAAGTGCTGACAGAACGGGAGCATTATATCTGAGAAAAATAACTTTGTTCTTATAACAATGCTTTTGACTGAAAGACTTTCAGTAATCTATGGTTACAGATGTCCTAACCACTATGGACAGAAACTTGAAATTTGGAGAAGGTGTGGATCTCATACTGTAGGCATCATTTATGAAGGGATTTTTCAAAATTACAACCCTAAGGGGGTGAAATAGAGTATGAAGGGTTTTTTTGAAAAATGTCACTTCTAAGACAATTTTGGAGCTAAAAGTACAATTTTTTTTATTTTGTAAATACATCATTATTAAAGAATTACTGAAGTATTTTTAAAGCTACATCTATGAAAATTGGTATTTGACTTAGTTACAATTTTAAAAACTACGTGTTTCAGTGTTCTTGAAAATTGAACCCCTAAGGGGGCGAAATAGGAAATGAGATTTTTTTTATGAAAATATTTTATTTGAAAGCATTTTTAAAGCCAAATCTATGATAGTTAAACATACATATGTCACTGTTTTTGGAAATTCAACCCTTAAGGGTATGAAATGGGGGTGAAGCATTTTATGAAAATATTTCATTGCTAAATCATTTTTCAGGATAAATCTTTGAAAACTAGTGTTGGCTTCTCGGGTAGAGACGAAAAATATGTTTTACTGTTTTTTAAAATTCAACCCCTAACGGGGTTAAACAGGGTTAGACTGATTCAGTTCTTACTCATCACGCCCAGCACAAACTGCTAACGATAGAAACTAAGTTTGGAGAGGGTGTCGGTCTTATTCTATAGGCATTGTTTAAGAAGGATTGTCCGAAATTCCACTCCCAAATGGGTGAAATAGGGAATGAAAAGCTTTCTGAAAGTATGTCGCTATTAAAGGATTTTTATACCTAGAACTATGAAAACTGGTATTTGGTTTCTCAGTCAGATAATAATCAGAATTTTTGGAAATTCAGCCTCTAAAGGGGTATAATAGTGAGTGACAGTTTTGTTGAAAATAAATAATTACTAAAGAACTACAGACACATTTTTAAAGCTACATCTATGACAATTGGTATTTGATTTTGCAATTATAAATAAAAAAAATAAATGTTTCAGTGTTTTTGGAAATTTAGCCTCTAAGGGAGTGCAATAGGGGATGAAGATTTTTAAGAAATATTTTGTTACATTAAAAAAAAAAAAAAAATGTTAAAGCTAAACTTATGAAAATTGGTATTTCACTTCTCAGTTACATATAAAGAAATATATGTTAGGGGATTAAAGTTGCTATGGAAATATCTCCACAAGAACACAAAAGGCATGATCAAAAAAAAACTTTGTATTCCATCTACCAAAAAACGTTGTTTGGTCATAAGTACCATCCAAAAAGAGCATGCTTATATTGCTTTAATTAGCAAAAAAAGCTTAGAAAATGTTGCAGTTTGTGAACAACATAAATATTTAATAAAAACAAAAAAATCTCTACTGGCTATACAGTCTATGCAAGCGAAGCAACGGGCACTAAGCTAGTTTATCCCATTAGATAGGTTTAATACTAATAAATTATTTTAATAATGTAATCTGTCAATAAATGTAATGTAATTGGTAGGTATATTTTTATTTTCAACATAGTACTGAAAAATAATGAAATAAGACAGAAGTAAGGAACACACGGTACTCCAAAAATATGCCATCAGAAAGTACAAGGGTCATACAATAAACAAAGTCCTGCAGTATATTTCACAGAATATGTTATTTTGTTCTTAATAGAGAATTTGATGACAGTATAATATTTTTTACATATACTATTTTTCTACATGTCTCCATCCCATTCTATGACAGTAGTTCCCAACTTGGGAGTAGCTATGTCCTAAAGAATAAAATTTAATTTTCCAAGCAGTGAAAACAGCAGTGTTCAACTCCATTTCACTCACAAAACTAAATTATTTTTACGAGATCATTATCATTTACATTGTTTTGTAAAACTGTAATACTAATCACATAATTTACCAATATATATAAAAAAACAAAGCTGATGTGACTTACCAAAAGAAAGTGCTGGCAGGTCAATAGACACACAAACAAACACAAACATACACACAAAATTCAAGCTTTCGCAACCAACGGTTGCTTCATCAGGAAAGAGGGAAGGAGAGCGAAAGACGAACGGATGTGGGTTTTAAGGAAGAGGGTAAGGAGTCATTCTAATCCCGGGAGCAGATAATGAGAAGAGAGGATATACTAAAGGGCAAGTTCCCATCTCTGGAGTTCTGACAGGTTGGTGTTAGTGGGAAGTATCCAGATAACCCGGACGGTGTAACACTGTGCTGGCCGTGCACCAAAGCATGTTTAGCCACAGGGTGATCCTCATTACCAACAAACACTGTCTGCCTGTGTCCATTCATGCGAATGGACAGTTTGTTGCTGGTCATTCCCACATAGAATGCTTCACAGTGTAGGCAGGTCAGTTGGTAAATCACGTGCGTGCTTTCACACGTGGTTCTGCCTTTGATTGTGTACACCTTCCGGGTTACAGGACTGGAGTAGGTGGTGGTGGGAGGGTGCATGGGACAGGTTTTACACCGGGGGCAGTTACAAGGGTAGGAGCCAGAGGGTAGGGAAGGTGGTTTGGGGATTTCATAGGGATGAACTAAGAGGTTACGAAGGTTAGGTGGACGGCGGAAAGACACTCTAGGTGGAGTGGGGAGGATTTCATGAAGGATGGATCTCATTTCAGGGCAAGATTTGAGGAAGTCGTATCCCTGCTGCAGAGCCACATTCAGAATCTGATCCAGTCCCGGAAAGTATCCTGTCACAAGTGGCGCACTTTTGGGGTTCTTCTGTGGAAGGTTCCAGGTTTGAGGAGATGAGGAAGTGGCTCTGGTTATTTGCTTCTGTACCAGGTTGGGAGGGTAGTTACGGGATGCAAAAGCTGTTTTCAGGTTGTTGGTGTAATGGTTCAAGGATTCCGGACTGGAGCAGATTCGTTTGCCACGAACACCTAGGCTGTAGGGAAGGGACCGTTTGCTGTGGAATGGGTGGCAGCTGTCATAATGGAGGTACTGTTGCTTGTTGGTGGGTTTGATGTGGACGGATGTGTGAAGCTGGCCATTGGACAGGTGGAGGTCAACGTCAAGGAAAGTGGCATGGGATTTAGAGTAGGACCAGGTGAATCTGATGGAACCAAAGGAGTTGAGGTTGGAGAGGAAATTCTGGAGTTCTTCTTCACTGTGAGTCCAGATCATTAAAAGTCATCAATAAATCTGTACCAAACTTTGGGTTGGCAGGCCTGAGTAACCAAGAAGGCTTCCTCTAAGCGAACCATGAATAGGTTGGCGTACGAGGGGGCCATCCTGGTACCCATGGCTGTTCCCTTTAATTGTTGGTATGTCTGGCCTTCGAAAGTGAAGAAGTTGTGGGTCAGGATGAAGCTGGCTAAGGTAATGAGGAAAGAGGTTTTAGGTAGGGTGGCAGGTGATCGGCGTGAAAGGAAGTGCTCCATCGCAGCGAGGCCCTGGACATGCGGAATATTTGTGTATAAGGAAGTGGCATCAATGGTTACAAGGATGGTTTCCGGGGGTAACAGACTGGGTAGGGATTCCAGGCATTCGAGAAAGTGGTTGGTGTCTTTGATGAAGGATGGGAGACTGCATGTAATGGGTTGAAGGTGTTAATCTATGTAGGGAGAGATGCTTTCTGTGGGGGCTTGGTAACCAGCTACAATGGGACGGCCGGGATGATTGGGTTTGTGAATTTTAGGAAGAAGGTAGAAGGTAGGGGTGCCGGGTGTTGGTGGGATCAGGAGGTTGATGGAGTCAGGTGAAAGGTTTTGTAGGGGGCCTAAGGTTCTGAGGATTCCTTGAAGCTCCGCCTGGACATCAGGAATGGGATTACCTTGGCAAACTTTGTAAGTAGTGTTGTCTGAAAGCTGACGCAGTCCCTCAGCCACATACTCCCGACGATCAAGTACCACAGTCGTGGAACCCTTGTCCGCCGGAAGAATGACGATGGATTGGTCAGCCTTCAGATCACGGATAGCCTGGGCTTCAGCAGTGGTGATGTTGGGAGTAGGATTAAGGTTTTTTAAGAAGGATTGAGAGGCAAGGCTGGAAGTCAGAAATTCCTGGAAGGTTAGGAGAGGGTGATTTTGAGGAAGAGGAGGTGGGTCCCACTGTGACGGAGGACGGAACTGTTCCAGGCATGGTTCAATTTGGATAGTGTCTTGGGGAGTTGGATCATTAGGAGTAGGATTAGGATCATTTTTCTTCATGGCAAAGTGATATTTCCAGCAGAGAGTACGGGTGTAGGACAGTAAATCTTTGACGAGGGCTGTTTGGTTAAATCTGGGAGTGGGGCTGAAGGTGAGGCCTTTGGATAGGACAGAGGTTTCGGATTGGGAGAGAGGTTTGGAGGAAAGGTTAACTACTGAATTGGGGTGTTGTGGTTCCAGATTGTGTTGATTGGAATTTTGAGGTTTTGGAGGGAGTGGAGCTGGAAGTGGGAGATTGAGTAGATGGGAGAGACTGGGTTTGTGTGCAATGAGAGGAGGTTGAGGTTTGCTGGAAAGGTTGTGAAGGGTGAGTGAGTTGCCTTTCCGGAGGTGGGAAACCAGGAGATTGGATAGTTTTTTAAGGTGGAGGGTGGCATGCTGTTCTAATTTGCGGTTGGCCTGTAGGAGGATGCTCTGAACAGCCGGTGTGGATGTGGGAGAGGAAAGATTGAGGACTTTTATTAAGGATAGGAGTTGATGGGTGTGTTGATTGGCTGAGTGGATGTGTAGGTGAAGGATTAGGTGGGTGAGGGCAATGGATTGTTCAGTTTGGAACTGGTATAGGGACTGATGGAAAGAAGGGTTGCAGCCAGAGATGGGAACTTTAAGTGTGAGGCCTTTGGGGGTGATGCCGAATGTCAGACAAGCCTGAGAAAATAAAATATAAAGGCAAAGAGTTTGGGCAGAGATGTCAGTCGAGGCGGAAGTAGTGCAGCCATTTTTTGTCACCTGTAACGATCTGTGACAGAAAGGTCTCTCCACTGGCCTCAAAAGAAACCCATCTTGTAGATACCTTTGAATGTGCACACTTTCAAAATTCACTGATAGTTGTAGAGCCAACTGTTGAGTTATGATGAGCTAGTCTGCATGAATAGTGGACTCCATACCATTCATCACATTGAGAGCAGTGGCTGTGACAGGATGTAAGAAATATGGCTGATCATGAAGCTTAGTTTCTACATTCCCTGACCTTAACTCTCTCTATCCATAGCATAACAGTATACCTATCACCTTCATCATTGCAATACACTGCACACAAACGTTTATAGATGTTCACTATGGTTTGTTTTGACAACCAAAAAGTCAGCTAAAGCACATTGCTCATAACAAGTGTTTTGTGCAGATGCCATTTTAATGATTCGCTATGGCTCTGACATCAGTCAGAATTTTTCAAAACTCCCCACACATTCAGAAGAAACATCAGACTTTAAGCACCTAAAAGGACATTAAAAATGTTAAGGTATTAATAAACAAACCTTGTAGTACCAAAATTGGCGAAACAAATGGCAGAAAAAAAAAACACCACAGTAGGCAGAAAATAACAGTGAAATAGGCAGAAAACAACACTGAAACTGACTGCAAAATAAAATAGTTTTTTTCTTGTCCCTACTCATAGCATCTGGTATAATAGCATTATTTAAGACTGTGTAACTCAATTGTCAATTATTAATTTTTAGTTTAAAACTATATTGATTTAACAATCATAATTAGAAAACATGTAGACACTATTCTTCATTCAAAATACTTTTAACTGAACAGATCACACAAACTTTAATTGTCATGGTTGACAGAAGTGGAATTTTCAAATTTCAAATTCATAAATGAAATAGAAAAGAATTTGGTAACAGTTTCACATAATCAATATATGTTTGACCACATTTGGAGAGCACAGGAATTAGTTTTTCTCAAAAAATATTTAGATTCCCATTAGTTTGCTATTAGTTCCCTCAGCCAAGCCATCACTTCTTCAGTCCTGTCATAGCCCATTGAATTCTGCCCATGTACACATTATAACAACTTTTAACTGGTAGTCATTGGGCATGATGTGCTAACTATACAGTTGAAACATCAAAGCTTTCAGATTGAAAGTTCGATCTTTCAAGCACAGCATGGCCTAAATGTTTTTCATAACTGTAGCAAAGAAGATATTCCAAATTATTTGTTATTGATCAACTTGAAGTAAACAATCACCTGGGGCTGCAGAAAGGAGAAACTTATGTTAAAAAGAGTAGGAGAATGTCACATTCAAGTGTTAGGACCTGACCCATGAGCCTCAATTGTGTGCGTATAGGCAGTTGATTCATATTCTTAATGGGTAGTGTGCTGAAAACTATTCTAAAGCAAATTTAAGATTTTTTGTTGGTGTTGAAATATCACATTCTAAAATGGCAAAAAGACATACTTTAGCTGTCTAACTTTATAAGGATAGTTATTTATAACCATCACAGAACAGCAACATAAGCTAGACACAGTGTAGACAAACATACAGGTAGAGTTTCATTATGGCTCTCATTTACTGCAAAGTGCTTCTCTGTTTACCACTGCACTCATATAGAGAGCCTTGACTGACATTCCATCAGCTTACTGTTACATTTGTTTCTCTATGACCAAAGTAGCACATGTTGAGCTTATTGTTCACTCAAGCCCACTGATGTTTTTGTCAACTCATCAATGATTTCATGGCTCCTTGCAAGTTGCCCCCAGACCTTTGTCCACCATTCTTTGGCATCAAGTCTGTAAATATGCTTTTCACCTTCACATGTGGTGCTCAACCTGACAAAAGCTGCCATGGTCCATTTGCTGCAGCTCTGTGTGTGAATGCAATAATTCACTTTCAGTATCTGTAGGGGTGGCTAGAGGACAAATGTAAGGATGTAGAGGCTTATCTCACTAGGGGTAAGATAGATACTGCCTACAGGAAAATTAAAGAGACCTTTGGAGAAAAGAGAACCACTTGTATGAATATCAAGAGCTCAGATGGAAACCCAGTTCTAAGCAAAGAAGGGAAAGCAGAAAGGTGGAAGGAGTATATAGAGGGTCTATACAAGGGCTTTGTACTTGAGGACAATATTATGGAAATGGAAGAGAATGTAGATGAAGACGAAATTTATTTTTATTTATTTATTTATTGTTCCGTGGGACCACATTAAGGAAAAGTCTCCATGGTCATGGAACGAGTCAATACATGAAATTATAGCACGATTGTAGAAACAGATAAAATGAAATATAGGAAACATATTCAGGTGACACGTCATTAGTTTAAATAAAGAAAATCAAGAATGTAATGCTGGAATTTGCTTAATTTTTTAACTCTTCCAGGAGCTCCTCGACAGAATATAACGAGTGAGCCATGAGGAAACTATTCAGTTTAGACTTCAAAGCGTTTGGGCTACTGCTAAGATTTTTGAGTTCTTGTGGTAGCTTATTGAAAATGGATGCAGCAGAATACTGCACTCCTTTCTGCACAAGAGTCAAGGAAGTGCATTCCACATGCAGATTTGATTTCTGCCTAGTATTAACTGAGTGAAAGCTGCTAACTCTTGGGAATAAGCTAATATTGCTAACAGCAAACGACATTAAAGAAAATATATACTATGAGGGCAATGTCAGAATTCCCAGACTATTGAATAGGGGTCGACAAGAGGTTCTAGAACTTACATCACACATAGCTCGAACAGCCCGTTTTTGAGCCAAAAATACCCTTTTTGAATCAGAAGAATTACCCCAAAAAATAATACCATATGACATAAGCGTATGAAAATATGCGAAGTAGACTACTTTCGTGTTGAAATGTCACTTATTTCAGATACTGTTCTAATGGTAAATAAAGTGGCATTTAGTTTCTGAACAAGATCCTGAACATGGGCTTTCCACAACAGCTTACTATCTATCCGTACGCCTAGGAACTTGAACTGTTCCGTCTCGCTTATAACATGCCCATTCTGTCTGATTAAAATATCAGTTCTCGTTGAATTGTGAGTTAGAAACTAAAAACTGAGTCTTACTGTGATTTAGCATCAAATTATTTTCCACAAGCCACGAACTTATTCCATGAACTACATTATTTGATAATGTTTCAATATTACACACAAGATCCTTCACTACCAAGCTGGTGTCATCAGCAAACAGAAATATTTTTGAATCACCTGTAATACTAGAAGGCATATCATTTATATAAATAAGAAACAGCAGTGGCCCCAGCACCGATCCTTGGGGAACGCCCCATTTAACAGTGCCCCATTGGGACTGAACATCATTACCACTCTGAATATTGCGAAGAATTACCTTCTGCTTTCTGTTCTTAAAGTAAGAGGCGAATCAATTGTAAGCTACTCCCCTTACTCCATAATGTTCCAACTTCTGCAGTAATATTTTGTGGTCAACACAGTCAAAAGCCTTCGTTAAATCAAAGAAAACACCTAACGTTCGCAACCTTTTATTTAATCCGTCCAAAACCTCACAGAGAAAAGAGACTATAGCATTTTCAGTTGTTAAGCCATTTCTAAAAGCAAACTGTACATTTGACAGCAAATTATGTGAATTTAAATGCTGCAGTAACCTTGTATATACAACCCTCTTGATAACTTTAGCAAACACCGATGGCATAGAAATAGGTCTATAATTATCAACATTATCCCAGTCTCCCTTTTTATAAAGTGGCTTCACTACCGAGTACTTTAATCGGTCACGAAACCGACCACTCCCAAAGGAAAAGTTACAGATATGGCTAAGTACTGGGCTAACATACATGGAACAATACTTCAGTATTCTGCTAGATACCCAGTCATATCCATGAGAGTTCTTGGTCTTTAGTGATTTAATTATTAACTCAATCTCCCTCAAGTCAGTATCATGGAGGAGCATTTCAGGTAACAGTCTCGGAACACTTTTTTCTACGAGCGCTATATGATTCCCTGTTGGGACTAGGTTTCTATTTAGTTCACCTGCTATATTCAGAAAGTGATTATTAAATACAGTACATACATGCGACTTATCAGTAACACGGACATTCCCACTACGCACTGATTCTATATCCTCGACCTGTCTCTGCAGACCAGCCACTTCCTTTACGACTGACCATATGGTTTTAATTTTATCCTGAGACTTAGCTATTCTATCTGCATACCACATACTTTTTGCCTTCTTAATAACTTTTTTAAGCACCTTACAATACTGTTTGTAATGGGCTACTGCATTTAGATTGTGACTGTTTCTAACATTTTGATATAATTGCCACTTTGTTCTACAAGATATTCTTATACCTTTAGTCAGCCCCCCAGGCTGCCTGTTTGTGCTAGTACCCTGTTTTGAACGTTCTAACGGAAAGCAACTTTCAAAGAGCACGAGAAAAGTCTTGAGGAAAGCATTATATTTATCGTCTACTGTATCAGCACTATAAACATCTTGCCACTCTTGTTCCTTGATAAGGTTTACAAAAGTATCTACAGCAACTGGATCAGCTTTCCTAAAACGTTGGTAAATATATTTAACCTGTGTTGCAGCACAAAAATCTTTTAGACTTAAAATTTGTGCACCATGATCTGAAAGGCCATTCACCATTCTGCTAACAGAATGCCCTTCTAGTCATGACGAATGAACAAAAATATTGTCTATGGTTGTTCTACTGTTCCCTTGCACTCTCGTTGGAAAGAATACGGTTTGCATAAGATTATATGAATTAAGGAGGTCTACCAGCATCCTTTTCCTTGCACAATCACTTATACAATTTATATTGAAGTCACCACATATAACTAACTTTTTGTATTTCCTATAAAGTGAACCAAGAACCTCCTCTAGCTTTAGCAAAAATGTTGTGAAATCGGAGTCTGGGGATCTATAAATAACAACAGTAAGAAGTTTAGCTCTACTAAATTTAACCACACCTGCACAACATTCAAACACCTTTTCAGTGCAGTACTTTGAAACATCAATTGACTCAAATGGGATACCGTTTTTCACATACATGGCTACTCCCCCACACCGCAAAGAGCTCCTAGAAAAGCTGCCAGCCAACCTGTATCCTGGTAAAGGAAGCCTCTGAATTATCTCCTTATTTAAGAAGTGTTCAGATATACCAATAATTTCAGAGTCAACATCTATAAGTAATTCATTAACTTTATCTCTAATGCCTTGTATGTTTTTATGAAATATACTAATTCCCTCATTAATCGGATACCTAAGCTTTGTCGAAAGTGGTTTCTTTGTTAGAGAGACTTCCCTTAAGCAGGAATACCTGTCAGCTGACTTCAATCTAAAAAAGGTACAGCTCTGACACCCACAACTACAAGAATTTTCCCATGAGTGATCCCACCACCCCCACCTATGCTGTCACCTATAAGCTTTGCCAACCTCCCCTTTCCATACCTGTTGAGGTGCAGGCCATGTCTAGTGAAACCCGTCCTGCTGATAGACTCCACCGACACCACTGAAATGTGACTCATGCCTTCTGTCATTAGCGCACCCCCAAGTCTCATGTTATTACGCCTGACGGCTGTATTAAGATGAGGCCGATCGTGACGTTGAAACAGTTCCACGAAATGCACATTCGTGTTGCCAGTCTGAGTGGCTATCTTTTCCAGGTCACTATCTATGTCGTACTCCCCATCCCTATCAATACTATTACCAGCCCCACCCACAATCACTACCTGATCCTCTTTAGAAAAATCCCTACATAACCCCCTTATGTTAACAGTCACCTGAGCCAATCCTGCATTAGGCTTCACAATGCTGGTGACCTGGTACTCACTCCCCAGCACTTCCTGCAACTGCTGGCCTACACCTCTGCCATGAGAACTACCTAACAGCAGAACCTCCTTCTTTCTCTTAGACTTTGCAACTGTCTTAGCCACCGTAACTGCTGAGGTCTGCTGCATACTTCCTACATCTACAGCTACTAGAGATTCCTCTCCACTAGAATCTGACAGTTGGTCAAATCTATTACAAATACCAATAGTAAAACAATCTGAAAATCTCCTTCTCCTAGCAGATCTCTTGCCAACAGCCAGCTCCCATTCCCCAACCCCCTTCTCCCTCCTCATCCTATCTAGCTCCTCCTGTGCGTTTTTCAACTGCACCTGAAGGACACAGATCTGATATTTGTGAGTGTTTCGTATCGAGCAACTTAACCTCTTACCCATGTTTACATTCCGCGCTGACCAGTTGCAGCTGTAGCGGCGCATTGAAAGCTAAGTACTAATTAATTGTTTGTGTATAGTAGTTTATTTAGGAACTTTAGTAGTCTTCAGCCAGTGTTCTTGGTGTTTTCCGGTGAAATAACTTCAGAAGAAATTTTTGCGAACTGCTTTCAGTTTCGTTACTGTCATTAGACGTTTGATTTTCTTTCTGTGGAGATACAATACAGTGTGAAGAGTTTGACAGAGCACTGAAAGACCTGAGTCGAATCAAGGCCCCGGGAGTAGACAACATTCCATTAGAACTACTGACAGCCTTGGGAGAGCCAGTCCTGACAAAACTCTACCATCTGATGAGCAAGATGTATGAGACAGGCAAAATTCCCTCAGACTTCAAGAAGAATATAATAATTCCAATCCCAAAGAAAGCAGGTCTTGACAGATGTGAAAATTACCGAACTATCAGTTTAATAAGTCACAGCTGCAAAATACTAACGCGAATTCTTTACAGACGAATGGAAAAACTGGTAGAAGCCGCCCTTGGAGAAGATCAGTTTGGATTCCGTAGAAATGTTGGAACACGTGAGGCAATACTGACCCTACGACTTATCTTAGAAGAAAGATTAATGAAAGGCAAACCTACATTTTTAGTATTTGTAGACTTAGAGAAAGCATTTGACAATGTTGACTGGAATACTCTCTTTCAAATTCTGAAGGTGACAGGGGTAAAATACAGGGAGCAAAAGGCTATTTACAATTTGTACAGAAAGCAGATGGCAGTTATAAGAGTCGAGGGACATGAAAGGGAAGCAGTGGTTGGGAAGGGAGTGAGACAGGGTTGTAGCCTCTCCCCGATGCTATTCAATCTGTTTATTGATCAAGCAGTAAAGGAAACAAAAGAAAAGTTCGGAGTAGATATTAAAATCCATGGAGAAGAAATAAAAACTTTGAAGTTCGCCGATGACATTGTAATTCTGTCAGAGACAGCAAAGGACTTGGAAGAGCAGTTGAACGGAATGGACAGTGTCTTGAAAGGAGAATATAAGATGAACATCAACAAAAGCACAACGAGGATAATGGAATGTAGTCGAATTAAGTCGGGGGATGCTGAGGGTATTAGATTAGGAAATGAGACACTTGAAGTAGTAAAGGAGTTTTGCTATTTGGGGAGCAAAATAACTGATGATGGTCGAAGTAGAGAGGATATAAAATGTAGACTGGCAATGGCAAGGAAAGCGTTTCTGAAGAAGAGAAATTTGTTAGCATCGAGTATAGCTTTAAGTGTCAGGAAGTCGTTTCTGAAAGTATTTGTATGGAGTGTAGCCACGTATGGAAGTGAAACATGGACGATAAATAGTTTAGACAAGAAGAGAACAGAAGCTTTCGAAATGTGATGCTACAGAAGAATGCTGAAGATTAGATGGGTAGATCACATAACCAACGAGGAGGTATTGAATAGAATTGGGGAGAAGAGAAGTTTGTGGCACAACTTGACCACAAGAAGGGATCGGTTGGTAGGACATGTTCTGAGGCATCAAGGGATCACCAATTTAGTACTGGAGGGCAGCGTGGAGGGTAAAAATTGTAGAGGGAGACCAAGAGATGAGTACACTAAGCATATTCAGAAGGATGTAGGCTGCAGTAGGTACCGGGAGATGAAGAAGCTTGCACAGGATAGAGTAGCATGGACAGCTGCGTCAAACCAGTCTCAGGACTGAAGACCACAACAACAACACATCTGCAGGAAGCACCTGTAACCATTTGGATAAAGTACATTGTGTGTGTCTACTAATTACCTGCAATACTACATTCAGATGTATATACAGCTCCATTTGAGGTCATAACACAGAGGCAATGAACAACAGGGTGTCAGAAACATTGAAAGTAAAAAGAGGCATAGGAGGATAGAAAAGGTCGACTGCCACCAAGTGAAAATACTGCTGAACTGCAGTTTTCTATGAGAAGTATTAAAAACTCCTGCATTTAACTCAGAACAAAATGAAACAGCTCAGACAATGAATTTAATTTCTGTACATCATTACACAGTTCTGTCCTGCTGCATGCACATACAAGTCATTAATGTAAGCAGTTTCTCATAGAATTCTTTGACATCATTGACGTCAGCTTTGTGATGGGGGGTAATAATAACTGAGTGGTGCGAGAGGATAAGATAGGACAATGGAAACGAGCACCACCACAGACACATGATTTTGTAGTTTATTTATTTATTCATCCGAGGACCATCTCACAACGATACAGGATTTGACAAGGTAACACAATTCCAATCAATCAATGGGCCAAAATAACACACAGCATAAATAACATGCTCTAAGAGAATATGACAGGCAGCCTACGGGGATAGGACAGGTGGTCAGTCATGGTCCTGTTTAAGAGGAACTAACCCGGCATTTGTCTCGGTGATCTGGGAAAACCACAGAAAACCCAAATTAGCATGCCTTCCCGATGTGAAGTCAGCATTCTAACTGCTGCTCTGTCTCATTTGCTGATTAATGAATAATGCTTCTTCATCTACACGCAAATTATTATGCAACTCAGACATGAAAAAAAATTGTGGTAAGTAACCTTATTTAACACTCCTTATTTCAGTTGTTCCCGCTTACAATTCCAGTACTTAAACCTCTCTTTTTCCCCCATGTGCATCCTCTGGGTTATTTCCCATTTCTAATTCTCAGCTTTCATTTGTCATTGTACCACAGCTAATTATTATTCTGGGATTCAAATGTCAATAGCTTAAATTTTTTTCACTCCTGATTACTTTTGTACAGAATACGTTCCCACGATTCATGACTGGCAGCAACTCTTCCCCTCTACATCAAATGTACGTCTTGCCATCTTTTCCTATCTTAATTATCCTCAGAGCAAGAAACTTTTTTCACTAATATAAAATTAGTACACTTTATATTTCAGCAAATTGCTTGTCTTTAACTGTCGTTTTGTCTGTATTTATTTGATATTCAGTTTTTCATTTGCACCATTACAAACACTGTTTTGCACATATGTTTGAAAACAAAGTCTATATTCCAGAATTTAGAGTAAACAATCTGTGCATATTAAATGGAGGATCCATAATAGTTGAGCAAACTCAATGCAAGTTATGAGTATTGTATGACCAAGCTCAAAATAATACTCTGCGTCAAGCCATAGATGAATTAACTGGCTCCCAGCAATAAATTTACAGCTCCAACATTGTAACAATTCATTTCTGCTGCTATTTAGAGTTATGACAAACACAAAATTCATACTGCTGTATTGCTAAAACATACAGGGAAACCACAAGGAAAGCTCAAAGAAGGAACAAGATTTTTGATGTTTGCTACTAAAAATAATGTTCTTGTGTCCCATTCATTTAAAAAAAAAAAAAAAGTGAGAACTGCTTTGATTATTGGAAACAAAATAATATGTTTGACAGCATAAGGAATTCATTCCATGATCATCATAGTACTGAAAATGCTGAAGTTATTCAGCACAGGAACAGACAAGAAGACATACTGCAGGGAACTGCCCCACTCCATGCTTTTAAAGCTGGCTTGAAAGACTTGCATGAATCTATACAGAGCACTGCAGTCTGGTTGTTACATTTACAAATTAACCTGTAGGGACACTGTGTGTTCTGAATGCCATATGAACATGGCAACGATGGCCTCAACAAATTATCTTCTTCCCACCCCCACAGAATTTCAATACTGTACTTCAATTTTTTAGTAATGTAATCACTATCTGATGCAAGTAGTGACCATAGTTTTTTTGGTTCCTTGTGAAAATAGTTTTCTATAATATCCCATACTAACAACACAGAAACTCAAAGTTCACAACTTCCATTTTTTCAGGAATACCCTAGTCATCCTCATCAACGCACATCTTGTATGTTCAATATCTTCACTTGAAATATGAACACCCACAAAACTCTTTCAATCATGTAAGTAACCATCCATATCATCATCATCATCATCCAGTTCCCTCTTGCTGGGAACAGTTCATGAGCCTCATGTAAGTAACCATCATGTTTGCATATTTATTTCCACTGATATTTCCTCTGAGGCACTTGTTTATTTAACTAATCACAGAATTTACAACACCCAAAAGTAATACACAAAAACAGCTTGTCCTTGTGAAGTGTTACTATTTGACACTGACAGCTTTTTCCCAAAACCAACGCTTAATATTCTGAACCTGTTCATGTTTAGTCATGTACAGAAAGTTTGTAAAACTTAGATTCCAAATTTTCATTTAAAAGAAACTGAGTAAATTTTATATTTTAAGTAAACCTGAAGCACTGTATGATTTATTTTAAATTCTGCTAAAATATGTGTTGCCTTTTTCATTATGCTAAGAAGAACAATTAAAATAATCTTTAAATAACATGCAGGATACTATTTTAAACTTCCCTTCACTCCTGTTGTCTTAATTTACCTTTGTGAAAGCCAATTTTCTCCACAAAAAAAATGTATTTTTATTAATGAGCAAGACTCAGTCTCCTCTAACAAAATGACTATGCTGCCTCTGGAAACAATTTTTAAAACAAAGCTTCTGATTCTTCTATCTTGCTACTAAGCCATAAGGGGCAATCAAAAAATTTCTGTTTGAGGGCCCTGCTGCAGCGTATACACAACAAAGTGAGAGTCCAGTGCGGGTATATAAGCACCAATATGTAGGCTAGAGATTAATACAGAAACATGAGCTAGGGCCATGTTATTAACAAATATGTAAAAACAGGACCAATGTGCTGTTATTTTTTCCTTGGCTGCTGAAAGAAACACTGTAAGATATCTATGGTTGGTTGGTTGGTTTAAAAGAGGGCGGGGGGGGGGGGGGGGGGGGGACCAAACTGCTAGGTCATCGGTCCCTTATTCCAAATAAAACAGTGCCACAAGAGCGAGAATAAAACAAGCATGACTGACAACGCACAACGGAGAGAAAGGAAAAACCACAAGAACAATGGAAGGACAACAAACACTTAAATGGACAAAAGGCGAGAAGAAAACCACAGAAACGCAAGAAACAGGTAGAAGAGATTAAAACAACAAAACAGATTACCATGACTGGCTGACCATGAGAATAAAAAGGAGAAGCCGGCCACTCTTCATCACATTAAAACCTCCACCCTATGGTGGAGGACTCTGAGGGACAAAGGACATGTGCTCAAACTTAGATCAAATGATAAAACCCACCCCCACGAATAAAACGTAAAACGAAATCAGCTGATTAGGCGTTGTCAGATAAAATTAGTGGCAATGAGTCCGGTAACCGAAGATTTTGTCACAGGGCAGTCAAAGCGGGTCTTCATGGTGCAGGAGGTAGCTGTGGGTCGCCCATTTGTGGCCGATGCAGAGCCGGCAGAGAACCACAGAGTCCCTGTGAGAGGCCCACATGGAGGACTGCCACACATTCGTAGTCTCCTTAATGGCATGCAGTTTGTTGAGCGTACAACAAAGCCGAAAAACATGGTGGCGTAAAAATGAATGCAGGCCAGCTATTGGAATGCCGATCTCCGTAAGTGGTTTCCATGTAGCCTTTTTGGCCAGCCTGTCAGAAAGTTCATTGCCTGGGATTCTGACATGTCCTGGGGTCCACACAAACACCACTGAACGACAGGACTATTCCAGGGCATAGCTGGACCCCTGGATGGTCACTACCAAAGGATGACAAGGGTAGCATTGGTCAATAGCTGGTAGGCTGCTCAAGGAGTCAGTACACAGAAGAAACGACTCCCCAGGACATGAATGGATGTGCTCAAGAGCACGAGATGTAGCCAGCAGCTCTGCATTGAAAACACTGCAGCCATCGAGCAAGGAATGCTGTTCAATATGTCCTCAATAAACATATGCAAAGCCGACATGGACATCAGCCATCGAGCCATTGGTGTAAACCACTTCATGGCCTCAGTACATGTCAAGAATAGAGAGTAACTGACAGTGGAGAGCCATGGACTGAACTGAGTCCTTTGGGCCATGTGAAAGCTCCAGGCGAAGACGCAGCCTAAGTGTACACCATGGAGGTGTACACAAATGGACCTCAAGTATAGGTGGTAAAGGCAAGGACTCCAGTTCAGACAGAAGGGATCGGACACGAACTGCAATTTAAGCCCTGACCTGGGCCACCGATGCGGGAGATGAACCGCCGTGGGTAGGCAAAGGAGACGACATTTCAGATGCGCAGGACAACTATGAACGTGTGCACTGTAACTGGTGAGCAGTTGTGCGCACCTGACCTGCAATGGAGGGACTCCAGCCTCCGCCAGGAAACTAGTCACTAGACTCGTCCTACAAGCTCCAGTCGCTAGTCAAATGCCACAGTGGTGCACTGGGTCGAGTAAACCACTGAACCATATACCAGACTCCCATAGTCAAGGCGGGTTGAACATGGTCTCTGTAGAGCTGCAGCAGCATAGAGAGACCGGCACCTCAGTTGGTGTTGCTCAGGCAGTGGAGGGCATTGAGGTGCAGCCAGCACTTCCACTTAAGCTGACGAAGGTGAGGAAGCCAAGTCAATTGGGTGTCGAAAACCAGTCCTAAAAATCAATATGTCTCCACTACAGTGAGGGGATCATGAAAACTGGAAGCTGTGGGCTAGAGCCCATGACTGCACCTTGTGGATGGCTCCCTGTAGGCACTGCTCAGCAACACCAGTACTGGTGGAGCAGTACGAAATGCAGCGCGCGCGCGCGCCCACACACACACACACACACACACACACACACACACACACACACACACAGAGAGAGAGAGAGAGAGAGAGAGAGAGAGAGAGAGAGAGAGAGAGAGAGAGAGAGATGAGCTCAGCAGTTTGATCCCACAGAAACGCACAGATACGAAATGACAGGAAATTCTGGATAAAAACCGGGAGCAAGCCTCAGAGACACCATTTGCACAACGTGGCAAGGATATGATGTCGCCAGGTAGTGTCATATGCTTTTCATAAACCAAAAAAGATGGCAACAAGGTGTTGGCATCTGGAAAAGGCTGTTCGGATGGCAGACTCGAGGGACACGAGATTATCAGTAGTAGAGCGACCCAGGCAGAAACTGCCCTGACACAGAGCCAGTAGGCCACGTGACTGCAGGACTCAACCCAAACACCGACACACCATACGTTCCAGCAGCTTACAAAGAACTTTGGTGAGGCTGATGGGCTGATAGCTGTCCACATAAAGTGGGCTTTTGCCAGGTTTGAGCACTAG
Source organism: Schistocerca cancellata (assembly GCF_023864275.1). Classification (NCBI taxonomy): domain Eukaryota; kingdom Metazoa; phylum Arthropoda; class Insecta; order Orthoptera; family Acrididae; genus Schistocerca; species Schistocerca cancellata. The sequence continues at coordinate 192,247,527 of NC_064633.1, forward strand.
TACAATGGTGCTCTCCCACCAGTGCGATGGACAGACGCCATTGCACCAGGTCCGGTTGAAGATCACGAGGAGATGTCGCTTGTAGTCAGACTACTACTGACTGTGACTGTGGATCCAATCTGGCCCAGGAGCTGTGTTGGGGCACTGTCCAAGGGTACTGAGGAGCTCCCACTCTGTAAAAGGGGCATTATATGGTTCACTGTGGCGTGTAGTGAATGAGAGGACATTCCCATCCATCCGCTGTTTGAGAGTGCGAAAGGCTGGGGGGGTAGATCTCCGATGCAGAGGCGCGAGCAAAGTGCTCAGCAAAGTGCTCAGCAATCGTGTTTGCATCAGTAGATAACACGCCATGTATGTTAACACCGGGAAGACCTGTTGGGGTCTGGTACCCAAAAACTCATTTGATCTTTGCCCACACTTGGGAAGGTGACATATGGCACACAATGGTTGAGACATATCTCTCCCAACACCCCTGTTTCCGTCTTTTGATAAGCTAGCGGATGTGGGCACGGAGCCATTTAAAGGCTATGAGGGGCTCCAGGTAAGGGTGCCACTTATGCATCTGTAGAGCTCCTTAATTTCCTCAGCGACTTCCGGCAACCACCAAGACACTGTCTTTTGCAGCGGCACCCTAAAGAATGAGGGATCGCGTTTTCCACCGCAGAAATGATTGTTGTAGTTACCTGTTCAACCACCACATTGATTTTACCATGTGGGGGAGATTTAGTGGTGACAGCTGAGATGAAAGCTTCCCAGTCCGCCTTGTTTAAAGCTCATCTGGGTAGGCATCCATGGGCCTGATGCCGGGGCAGTGACAGGAAGATGGGGGAAGTGTCACTACCACACAGGTCATCATGTGCTCTCCAGTGGATAGCTGGGAGAACCAAGAGATCAATGGCCGAATATGTGTTATGTGCCACACTGAAATGTGTGGGGGCACCTGTATTTAAGAAGCAGAGGTTGAGTTGTGACAGTAAATTTTTGACATCTAAGCCTCAGGCAATAAGCATGGTGTCACCCCAGAAGGGGTTATGGGCATTAAAATCTCCTAAAAGTAGGAAAGATTTAGGGAGTTGATCAATCAGTGCAGCCAATGCGTTCAGGGGTGCTGCACCATCTGGAGGAAGATATACGTCGAGACAGTTATTTCCTGCATCGTCCTTATCCTGACAGCGACAGTGTCAAGAGGGGTTTGAAGGGGCATAGGTTCACTGCATACTGAGTACAGGACATAGACACTAACTCCACTTGACACACTATAATAGTCACTACAGTTCTTGTAATAACCCCATATAACCGTGGAGGGAAGGGATCTGCATTTCTGGGAACCAGGTTTCCGGAAGTGCAATGCAGAAAGCAGGTGCAAAGCTTAAGAGATACTGTAGCTCAGCCAGGTGGTGGAAAAAACCTCCACAATTCCACTGGAGGATGACGTTATAGTGAGACTGGGAAGGCATGAAGCACCCAAGGAGGCAGGTTATGCCTCAGGGTCACCTGCTGCCACCAATTGAGTATTTGTAGCCATTTCTATGGTGGATGAGACATCAGTGAGATCTAGGTCCACAGGGGACACTAAGATCTTCACAGCATCCTCAGATGCAGAATTGATAGGGAGTAGTGATGTTGGGGCCACCACAGGTCCTGTTTCTTAGCAGACTCCTTCTTAGTTTGCTTGCTCTCTCGCTTCTCTTTACGGGCTTGCTGGGAAGATTTCTCCGAAGCAGCTTCAGGCACGGAGGAAGACCGTGAAGCTCTTTGTGCAGCAGCTTTCGGCTCCTTGAGCCACTGGCGAGTGTCCACTGTGGCATTAGTGGAGACAGGGTCCCAAGCGACCCCTTCCACATGAGAGGAGCTGGAGGAGGCTGTTGCTTCACCAGCAGAGGGGCCTTGCTCCCAAAGTAGGTGCTTTGTGAGCAATGGAGGAATATTTGCCCCCTACCACCAAGGAGGCAAATGTATTCTGTTGGCCCAGAGGGCCCACTGTCCGTGGCACAGAGTGAGGAACCACTGGTGCTTGGGACGGCAATGGTGACGTAGCTACAGCATATGTCAACGTCACCCGAATGGGATGTAATCTTTCTAATTTATGTTTAGCCTCTGTGTAAGTCAACCAGTCCAGGGTCTTTTACTCCATGATTTTCCACTCCTTTTGGAGTACTGGGCAGTCTGGTGAGCAGGGGGAGTGGTGCTCTCCACAGCTGATGCAAGTGGGAGGAGGCGCTCACGGAGTGGGTCGGTGCAGTGGATATCCGCAGTCTCGACATGTGGCACTGGAATTGCAGTGGGAAGACATGTGCCTGAAATTCCAGCACTTAAAGCACCATGTAGGGGGAGGGACGTATGGTTTAACGTCATAACGATAAACCATCACCTTGGCCTTTTCAGGCAATGAATCACACTCAAAAGGCCAAGATGAAGGCACCGGTAGCAACCCTGTTGTCTTTGGGTCCCCAGTACACACACTGGAGGAAATGAATACCCACTGTTCTAAATTGGCATGAAGCTCGCCGTCAGACTGCAAGAGGAGATTGTGATGTAAAATTATCCCCTGGACCATGTTGAGGCTTTTACGGGGAGTGATGGAAACAGGAATATCACCCAGCTTGTCACAGGCAAGTAACATTCAGGATTGGGGTGGGGATGCTGTCTGAATCAAGACTGTGCTATTTCGCATCTTGGACAGTGCTGTCACTTCTCCAAACTTATCCTCAAGGTGTTAAAAGAAAAACTTAGGCTTTGTAGGTAGAAAGGAGTCCCCATCAGCTCTGCTACAGACTAAAAACCAAGGCAAATATGGCTCTCTCCATTCTGTAGCCCTATGTTCCTCCCATTGTGTAGCAAAGGAGGGTAGCGATTTAGGGTTATACCTGTCGGCACTGTATTCAATCTTGTCTTTCTTAGAGACTAATGGTGCGGTACAGTCACCAGCAAGAGATGCCAGTCCGCTTCATTGCAGGTCGTCCACCCTGATGCCGCCCACTCCGATCAAGGGCTCTCCTCACAGGTGCCACCCAACCACAGCAAAGGCCAGTTGGCATGATGGCCATTGTCAGGAGTCCTGATGCCCCAGGAAGACAGGCATCTACTCCTTGGCATACGTGGGAAGTTTACAGCTCAGGCAGCAGCAGTGTGATCCCTGTGTTATCGGGGGCTACCACCAAATGGGTACATGATGGCCCCACCACAATGGACTGGCTGCTGTGCTGGATATTTGGCGCAGTGAAATCCAATATTGTCATGAGGGTGAAAGAGGACAGGAGAGAACAGAAGAAGATGACAAACCGCGGAAAGTGTCCTTGCACAAATAGTTTAATCGCAGGTGGAGATGCAAAGCCATGACAAGAGATTCAGGAGATCGAATCTTAGGGCTCTGTGGATAACTCATGCACCACATAAGGCATTCTTTCCCACATGGCCTGCACTTCTGTAGAATTTTGAAAGTGGCAGGTCAAACCATAGAATGGGACCTGAACTCATAGGGCCGAAAAGTGTGAGACTCCTTATAGTCGCCTCTTATGACAGGCAGGAATACCTCAGGCCTATTCTAACCCCCAGACCTGCAGTGAGGAGGTGGCGGGGGGGGGGGGGGGGGGGGGGGGTAATCCATCAGAGAATGAATAAAGTGTTTGGGGGCAGGATGCCTGTCAAAAACCACCACCTTGGAATGGTGCGCCAAGTTCCATGCTGGTTACAGTTTGACACAAGGTGCTGGTCGATCTGGCTGGCCAGCCACATCCATTATGGACAACAACTCAAGTGGTAGACACACTAGCTCCCATCCTACAGTCCTGATCTCTCCCCATATTATCATCATACCTTCAGTCCCTTTAAAAAGGCCTTAAAGAGTCTACAATTCCTGTCTGATGAGGTGTCGCACGCAGTTAAGGAGTTCTTCGTGCAGAAGGTCATGGTGTTTTACCAAATGGATATATTCAACCTGGTGCATAGATGAGATGACTGACTGCATGCTCACTGAGAATCTGCTTGATTGGTACATCAATTCCAGATGGTATAGCCTTCCAACAGAAACTGTTCAGTCACCCCTTTTATTTTTTTCACTACTTTTTCCACAATAGACAAACCATTTTGGGAAAACAAAAACTTTACATGTGTAGCCATTTCTGTAAGTCAAAACAAATTTGGTGTGATACTGGTTCCTATAGTTTTAACTGATAGTACTTGCCACTATGATAATGTAAATGAAAACATTATTAAAACAATTTTTACACAAACCTTGATATCATATGTGATCTAACTTACCCCTCTGAGTCTTGTCTGCCTCTTCCTTCTGGTTAACAAGCTGTGAATAAAGCTCATTTACTTCTTTTACTAATTTTGCATTTTCCTTCTTGTAAGGTTCAATCCCACCTCGAAGAGCTGAGTGTTCCTAAAGGCAAATTTTATAATGTAGAGACCAGTTTCATTTATACGAGGTGCTAATAAGATTTACATCAATATCACTACTCTATATCATAAACCCTAAATGGTAGCTAGCAGTGATTGAACGGAAACAAATGGGAATTAACTTCTCAGTTTCCAATGTTATGTAGGTGATAACACACACATTGCAGTTGAGAGTAGAATGTCACCCATTTAACATCATATTGTTTGAAGTTTCAAGGGAATTGTCATTTGTATAGTATTATCAGCTGCTATCTTCTCCATGGGCTAGGTAATGTAGCAGTTCAAAGCTCTTGGTAGGAGCAGTGACCGAATTCCTGTCCGAAATAAATGAAAGATTATGATATAGTACTCCTGTAATAATGAAGTTGTTAGAAACTGGGCACAAGTTTGGAAAGAGCAAAGAGGGGATAGGACATCAAACATTTTGTTTTCAAAGGAGCAATCCTGATTGCATTCACCTTAATAAATTTATGGAAATCACAGAAAACCTAAATCAGGATGCCTGTATAAGGATTCATATTCTACTCTTCTCAAAACTTTACATGTTAATTCCGATTTAATTTTTCTCCACGATTTCCCTATATCACTCCACATCATATGACTGTCAGGATGGTCTCCTTGAAGCTGATTTTCTTCCCCATTACTGTCCATGTGACAAAGTTCCCCATCTCTAATTACACCATCAATAGAATTTTGCTCTCTAGCCCCTCCTTTTCCTTTTTGTTTGCATCTGAGCTTTTGCCTACACCCACAAAAAAGTGGGTCAGTGCTGTCTGACAAAGGGGCAGCTTGCAAGCCTCTATTGGAGAAAAAAGGCTGGCCACAAAAGGGTTCCCCTGCGAAAGTTCGGAAACTTTTGCTCCAAGTCAAATACTCTAGCCTCTTAACTGTTAGTTTTACATATTTATATAGTTCTTGGAAGAAGAGTGTAAAATAGAAAAATCTCCCATAAATGAAGAGCTAAAATACCTCTCATTGCCATGAACATTATACAGAGTCTGTCAGCTCTACCTGAATCCATTTCCCTCCTCACCACTATAACATTCCACATGCCCATCTTCTATACGCTCCCCTAAATCCACAAACCCAACAATCCTGGACGCCTCACTGTGGCTGATTACTATACTCCACTAAAAGAATTTCAGCTCTCGTTGAACAAAACCTCCAACCAATTACTCATAATCTAATCTTCCACAGCAAGGACACTGACCACTACCTTCAACTCTTTACCATCTCCACCACTTTACCTCAGAGGACCCTACTCGTCACTGTTAACACCATCTCCCCATCCACCAACATCCCTCTTGCCCACAGTCTTACTGCTATTGAGCACTACCTTCCCCAATGTCCTTCAGACTCCAGACCCACTACCGTATTTCTTGCACACCTTACTTACTTTATCCTAACCCACTACTTCTCTTTTGAAGGGAAGGTATACAAACAAATCTGTGGCACAGCCGTGGACACCTATATGGGCACTCCTATGTCAATCTGTTTATGGGCCACCTAGAGGAGACCTTCCTCGCCTCCCAAGATGTCAAACCCATATACTGGTTCAGGTTCAATGATATCTTCATGATTTGGGCTCAGGGCCAAGACACCCTTTCTTTATTCCCTCAAAACCTCAATACCTTCTCTCCCACTCGCTTAATCTGGTCCTGCTCAACCCAGCATGCCACCTTCCTAGACGTTGACTTCCCCCTCTCTGATGGCTCCATCTGACCTTTGACTACATTAAACCCACCATCCACCAACAATACCTGCATTTTGACAGCCATAATCTCTTTCGCAACACAAAATCCCTCCCATACAGGCCTGGCCACTCGAGGATGGCATATCTGGAGTGACAAGAACTCCCTTGCTCAGCATGCTGGTAGTCTCACCAAGGCCTTCAGAGACAGACCTAGTCCACATACAGATCTCCCATGCCATTTTCCCCCCTCATACCCATAATCCTCCCTTTACCTCAAAGAACCAGTAACACTAAAGTGCCCCCTTCATCATGAAATACTGCCCTGGACTGGAACAACTCAACCACATCAGGGCTTTAATTATCTATCACCATGCCCTGAAATGAGGGGCATCCTACCTGAGATACTTCCCACCCCTTCTTAAGTGGTGTTCCATCGTCCACTCAACCTTCACATCCTAGTCTGTGTCTAAACCACTCCCAATCCCAACCTCTCGCCACGTGGATCATATCCCTGTAGAAGACCCTGGTGCAAGACCTACCCAATCCACCCAACCAGCACTTTCTACTCCAATCCTGTCACAGGTTTTTCTTATCCCATCAGGAGCCGTGGCATCTTTGAAAGCAGCCATTTCATATACCAATACTGCTGTAGTCATTGGACAGCTTTTTATGTTTGTATGGCTACCATCCAGCTGTCTACCGGGATAAATGGTTGATGCCAAACTGTGGCCAAGAGCAAAGCCCATTACCCTGTGGCACAACATGCAGCTGAACGTAATGTTTTTGATTTCTTCGGCTGCTTCACACCTCAGCCATCTAGATCCTCTCTCCACCACCAGCTTTTCCGAGGTGTTCATTTGAGAGTTATCCTTACAACACATTCTCCACTCCCGTAATTACCTCAAACTCAACCTACAGTAGCATACTGTCCCCAAACCCTCTACCTCACAGTTTCCACCCCCTCTCTCCTATCATGTAGTCCCCACTCTCGTTTCCCACCCTCTTTGTTTGCCACCCTCTCCCAAAGCATCCATCCATCTTTCCCCACTCCCTACTTTTCTGTTCCTTTATTCCCTATCTCCCTGCCCCAAAACTTCTGATGCTGCACCTGTTGGCACTCTAGTCCCTGGTAACTCCGACTGACAGCATTCATCTTCCCCCCGCCCATACACTACTATCCCTTTCCTTTCCCACCCCCTCCAGATTGCTGCTTGCATTGCATGTGATAGTTGCTTTCTGGTCCAAGTTGCTGAAGCTGGGGGTCATATGTGTGTGTGAGGAGGTGTGCTTGCTTGTGTGTGTATGGATGATGTGTGTTTCTGCTTTGCTGATGAAGGCTGTGGCCAAAAGCTTTATGTAAGCGTCTTTTAATTGTGCCTGTCTGCAACTTAACATCTCTTCTTTACAGTATGTAGCAATCTATCTTTTCCTATATTGATGATATTCCTACCTGAAGATTCCATCATTAGAACATGTAAATGTTGTCTCTTTCCATAAAGATGATGTGCTGAGTGGCACAGCAAAAAGACTATTACACACCAAGCTTTCAGCCAAAGCCTTCTTCAGAAAAGAAAAGGAAGACACACACATTCACACAAGCAAGCACATCTCTTATACACCCAAGTGCTACGACTGCCCACTCTAGCCAGAAAAAAAGCAGCAACTGGGAGTGGTCCAGGAAATTGGGAGGGCCAGGAGAGTACATAGTGGGGGGGGGGGGGGGGGGGGGGGGGGGGGAGAGAAGAGAGTTGTCAGGCGAAGTGTCCAGGGACTGGTGTAGAGGGCGGCAGGACAAGGCTGGCGGGGCCAGTGTCAGGAGGCTGTGCAGGAGGGGTGGGGGTGTGAATGGGGGGGGGGAGGGGGGGACTGGTGGATGCACTGGCAAAGAGCAAACACAGTGAGGGTTGGAGATGTGAATTGGGAGGATGTCATGTGATAGAGGGTGATGGAAACTGTTGGATGGAATGTGAGGGGACAGTAGGCTATCATAGGTTGAGGCCAGCATAATTTTGGGAGGAGAGAATGTGTTGTAAGGATAACTCCAATCTGGGAAGTTCAGAAAAGCTGGTAGTGAGAGGAGGACCCAGACAGCTTGAGTTGTGAAGCAGCCATTAAAAATCAAGCATGTTATGTTAAGCTACGTGTTGTGCCACAGGGCAGTCAACTTGCTCATGGCCATTCATCCTGGCAGACAACCAGTCAGTAGTCATACCAATATAAAAAGCTGTGCAATGCCTGCAGCAGAACTAGTATATGACATGGGCACTTTCAAAGGTGGCCCAGCGACAAGGTAGGGTAAGCCTGTGATAGGAATGGAACAGGTGCTGGGATGGTGGATTGGGTAAGTCTTGCACCTGGGTCTTCCTTAGGGATGTGATCCCTGTGGCAAGGGGGCTGGGACTGGGAGTGGCACAGGTTGGTTGGTTTGGGGGGGATTAAAGGGACCAGACTGCGACGGTCATCGGTCCCTTTTTCCAAAAAAAAAAAAAAAAAAGTAAAACCACCCAAAGAGAATAAAAAAAAAACGAACAACAGGAAAGACGTCAGACGACACAGGACAAGAAATACTCCTACAGAGATCAGACGAAACAAATTAAAATCACACAGTGTGACAGTGGTTGGCCGACCATAGAGATAAAAAGGAGAAGCCAACCACTGAGAACACATTAAAAACTCAGCGTAAAATCGTAGGCCAATGGCCAGAATCAACACAAAAGAACAGAACAAACACTCAGAGTAAATAATAAAAACCCCCTGCCCGAATAAAACGGAAAACTAAGTCAGCCATACCAGGGTCATCACATAAAAGGGCAGGGAGCGTATCAGGCAGCGCAAATGTCTGCCTGACCACAGCTAAAAGGGGGCAGGCCAACAAAATGTGGGCCACTGTCAAAGCCGCCCCGCAGCGACATACAGGAGGGTCCTCCCGGCGCAGTAAATAACTGTGTGTCAGGTGGGAGTGGCCAATGCGGAGCCGACAAAGGACGACAGAGTCCCTGCGGTTGGCTCGCAGGGATGACCGCCACACAGTCGTCGTCTCCTTGATGGCACGGAGTTTATTGGGCACGATCCGATTGCGCCATTCAGCGTCCCAAAGCGCAAAAACTTTTCGGCGGAGGACTGCCCGCAAATCAGTCTCTGGGAGGCCAACGTCCAGAGACTGTTTACTCGTGGCCTCTTTCGCCAGGCGGTCAACATGTTCATTGCCTGGGATACCAACGTGACCGGGGGTCCACACAAAGACCACAGAACGGCCGCAACGCGCAAGAGTATGCAGGGACTCATGGATAGCCATCACCAGACGAGAACGAGGAAAACACTGGTCGAGAGCTCGTAAACCGCTCAGGGAATCGCTACAGATAACGAAGGACTCACCTGAGCAGGAGCGGATATACTCTAGGGCACGAAAGATGGCGACTAGCTCAGCAGTGTAAACGCTGCAGCCAGCCGCCAAGGACCGTTGTTCGGAATGGTCCCCTAGAGTTAGCGCATACCCGACACGACCAGCAACCATCGAACCGTCGGTGTAAACAATTCCAGAGCCCTGATACGTGGCCAGGATGGAATAAAAGCGGCGGCGGAAGGCCTCTGGAGGGACCGAGTCCTTCGAGCCCTGTGCCAAGTCGAGCTGAAGGCAAGGGCGAGGAACACACCACGGGGGTGTACGCAGAGGCGCCCAGAAAGGAGGTGGAACTGGGAAAAACCCAAGCCCGCAGAGAAGCTCCTTGATGCGTACGGCGATCGGACAACCCGACCGGGGCCGACGGTCTGGCAGATGGACGACTGACTGCGGGAACAGGACACGATAATTTGGATGCCCGGGCAAGCTAAAAACATGGGCAGCATAAGCGGCCAGCAAACGTTGGCGTCGGAACCGCAGTGGAGGTACACCTGCCTCCACTAGGACGCTGTCCACAGGGCTGGTGCGGAAAGCACCAGTGGCAAGGCGTATCCCGCTGTGGAGAATTGGGTCCAGCACCCGCAACGCAGATGGGGATGCTGAGCCATAAGCTAGGCACCCATAATCCAGGCGAAACTGGATTAACGCCTGGTAGAGCCGCAACAGGGTAGATCGGTCGGCGCCCCAGCGGGTGTGGCTCAAACAACGCAGGGCGTTGAGATGCCGCCAACACGCTTGTTTAAGCTGCCGGATATGAGGCAGCCAAGTCAACCGGGCATCAAAAAGTACACCCAAAAACCTGTGGGTCTCCACCACAGCAAGAAGTTCGTCGGCAAGATAAAGCCGCGGCTCAGGATGGACCGTTCGGCGCCGGCAGAAATGCATAACGCGGGTCTTGGCAGCCGAAAACTGAATACCACGCGCTACAGCCCAAGACTGCGCCTTGCGGATTGCGCCCTGTAGCTGACGTTCAGCTGCTGCAATGCTAATAGAACTATAGTAAAGACAGAAGTCGTCAGCATACAGGGAAGCGGAGACAGAATTTCCTACTGCCGCAGCGAGACCGTTTATTGCAATTAAAAACAGGCAGACACTGAGGACAGAGCCCTGGGGTACCCCATTCTCCTGGACGAGGGAGGAACTATACGAGGCCGCGACTTGCACGCGGAAGGTACGATACGACAGAAAATTTCTGATAAAGATGGGCAGAGGGCCCCGAAGACCCCATCCATGAAGCGTAGAAAGGATGTGATGACGCCATGTCGTATCGTACGCCTTCCGCATGTCGAAAAAGACAGCGACCAGGTGCTGACGGCGGGCAAAGGCTGTACGAATGGCCGACTCAAGGCTCACCAGATTGTCGGTGGCGGAGCGGCCTTTACGGAACCCACCCTGAGACGGAGCCAGAAGGCCCCGAGACTCCAGCACCCAATTTAAGCGCCGGCTCACCATCCGTTCAAGCAACTTGCAAAGAACGTTGGTGAGACTAATGGGACGGTAGCTGTCCACCTCCAAAGGGTTCTTTCCAGGTTTCAAAATGGCGATGACAATACTTTCCCGCCATTGCGACGGAAACTCACCCTCGACCCAGAGACGGTTGTAAAGGTCGAGGAGGCGTCGCTTGCAGTCCACTGAAAGGTGTTTCAGCATCTGACAGTGGATGCGATCTGGCCCGGGAGCGGTATCAGGGCAAGCGGCAAGGGCACTCTGAAATTCCCACTCACTGAATGGAGCGTTGTAGGGTTCAGAAGCGTTGGTGCGAAAAGAAAGGCTCCGACGTTCCATCCGCTCTTTAATGGAGCGGAAGGCCTGGGGGTAATTCGCAGAAGCGGAACTCATAGCAAAATGCTCTGCCAAGCGGCTTGCAATGACGTCGGAGTCTGTACAAACTGCTCCATTCAGTGAGAGCGCAGGGACGCTGGCAGGGGTCCGATAGCCGTAGACGCGTCGAATCTTCGCCCAGACCTGCGATGGAGTGATATGGAGGCCAATGGTGGACACATACCGCTCCCAGCACTCCTTCTTGCCTTGGCGGATAAGGAGGCGGGCCCGCGCACGCAGCCGTTTGAAGGCGATAAGGTGGTCCATGGAGGGATGTCGCTTGTGACGCTGGAGCGCCCGCCGGCGATCTTTAATCGCTTCAGCGATCTCAGGCGACCACCAAGGCACAGCCCTCCGCCGAGGGGACCCAGAAGAACGGGGAATGGCAGACTCGGCGGCAGTGACGATGCCGGCGGTGACCGATGTAACCACCGCATCAATGGCATCAGTTGAGAGAGGCTCAATAGCGGCAGTGGAGGAGAACAAGTCCCAGTCAGCCTTATTCATAGCCCATCTGCTAGGGCGCCCAGAAGAGTGACGCTGTGGTAGTGACAGAAAAATCGGAAAGTGGTCACTACCACACAGGTCGTCATGCACACTCCAGTGGACAGATGGTAAGAGGCTAGGACTACAGATTGAAAGGTCAATGGCGGAGTAGGTGCCATGCGCCACACTGAAGTGTGTGGAGGCACCATCATTCAAAATCGAGAGATCGAGCTGCGACAATAAACGCTCAACGGTGGCGCCTCGACCTGTTGCCACTGACCCACCCCACAGAGGGTTATGGGCGTTAAAGTCGCCCAGTAATAAGAAAGGTGGCGGCAATTGGGCTATCAGCGCAGCCAGGACATGCTGCGCGACATCACCCTCCGGTGGAAGGTAAAGACTGCAGACGGTAAGAGCCTGCGGCGTCCACACCCTAACAGCGACAGCCTCTAAAGCTGTTTGTAGAGGGACAGACTCGCTGTGAAGAGAGTTAAGGACATAGATGCAGACGCCACCAGACACCCTTTCATAAGCTGCTCGGTTCTTATAATAACCCCGATAGCCACGGAGGGCGGGGGTGCGCATTGCTGGAAACCAAGTTTCCTGCAGAGCAATGCAGAGGAAAGGGTGAAGGCTGATAAGTTGGCGGAGCTCAGCTAGATGGTGGAAGAAACCGCTGCAGTTCCACTGGAGGATGGTTTTGTCCATGGCTGAGAAAGGCATGCTGGGACTGGGACGGCAGATTACGCCGCTGGGTCACCTGCTGCCTCCGATTGAGCACCCGTGCTAGTGCTATTGCTATTCACGGCGTCTGAGGGACCGGCGAGATCGAGGTCCTCAGCGGACGCCAGAATCTCCACCTCGTCCCCAGACGCAGAGCTAGAAGGTTGCGATGGGGTGGCTACCACCGCGCGTTCCTTGGGCTTAGAGCTGCTCTTCTTTGATTTCTCACGCTGCTCCTTGGGTTTAACCGGCTGGGAGGGCTTCACCGATTCAGTCTCCGGGACTGAGGAGGATCGGGAAGCCCTTCGACCTGCAGATTGTGGGCACTTACGCCACTGTCGATCGTCAGCCTTCCCGCCGGTGGAAACCTGGGAAGGGAGGGACCCAAGGGACCCCTTGCGAGCGTGAGAAGCCGAAGAAGTTGGACACTTCTCCGGCTTAGAAGCGGGGACCGACGTCCCCGATGGGGGGGATGGTGTTGCTCCTGAGGTAGGTGGCACAGGAGCAACCCGGTGGGTAGAGCCCCCCACTGGCAAGGGGGCAGGAGGAGTTGTACCACTCGTCGATCCGGCCGGAAGGCGCGAAACTGATGGGGCTAGCACAGGTGTTGTAGCAGCGGCGTAGGAAGTTGTCATTCGCACTGGATGTAATCGGTCGTATTTCCGTTTGGCCTCAGTATAAGTCAGGCGGTCCAGGGTCTTATATTCCATGATTTTGCGCTCTTTCTGGAATATTCTGCAGTCTGGCGAGCAAGGTGAATGGTGCTCCCCGCAGTTGACGCAGATGGGAGGCGGGGCACATGGAGTATCGGGATGAGATGGGCGTCCGCAATCTCGACATGTGAGGCTGGAAGTGCAGCGGGAAGACATATGGCCGAACTTCCAGCACTTGAAGCACCGCATCGGGGGAGGGATATAGGGCTTGACGTCACATCGGTAGACCATCACCTTGACCTTTTCCGGTAACGTATCACCCTCGAAGGCCAAGATGAAGGCACCGGTAGCAACCTGATTATCCCTCGGACCCCGATGAACGCGCCGGACGAAATGAACATCTCTACGTTCTAAGTTGGCGCGCAGCTCGTCATCAGACTGCAAAAGGAGGTCCCTATGGAAAATAACACCCTGGACCATATTTAAACTCTTATGTGGAGTAATAGTAACGTTAACATCCCCCAACTTGTCACAAGCAAGTAACCTGCGTGACTGGGCGGAGGATGCCGTTTGTATCAGTACTGAGCCAGAGCGCATTTTAGACAAGCCCTCCACCTCCCCAAACTTGTCCTCTAAATGCTCGACGAAGAACTGAGGCTTTGTGGAGAGAAAAGACTCCCCATCAGCTCTCGTGCAAACTAAGAATCGGGGCGAATAACTGTTACCTCCATCCTGGGACTTACGCTCGAAGCCACGGCGTGGCCAGGGAGGGGAACGTTTTCGGATCGTACTTCTGTGCATTAAACTGAGCCCGAGAACGCTTAGAGACTGCTGGCGGCTGGCCGCCAGCGAGAGATGATGTACCACGCTTCATTGCGGGTCATCCGCCCTGATGCCACCTACTCCGACCAAGGGCCCTCCCCACGGGCGCCACCCAGCCGCAGCAATAGCCACCTGGCAGGATGTCCATTGCCGGGAGTCCTGATGCCCCAGGGAGATGGGCATCTACTCCTTGGCATACGTGGGGAGTGAACGGCGCAGGCATCAGTAGAGCGATCCCTGTGTTGTCAGGGGGCTACAACCAAGAGGGTACATGGCGGCCCCACCACAACGGACTGGCTACCGTGCTGGATCTTAGGTGCAAAAATGGCCAAGGTCGTCGTCGCAGTTAAAAAAAACACTGCAGAGTGCAGTGTGGTAATCGCCCAAGAGATCGAAAACGAGCGGGACACCATTGCAACGACGAGAAAGACGGCTAAAGGTCTAATTGCACGACGGATACAGTGCACCACGTAAGGCGCCCTTCCCCAATTGGCTCGCTCTTCGGAATAATTTAGAAAGATGGAGGTCAAACCCGAGAGGGGACCATCACATAAGGCCAAAACATGTGAGACTCCTTTTAGTCGCCTCTTACGACAGGCAGGAATACCGCGGGCCTATTCGAACCCCCGAACCCGCAGGGGTCGGAGTGGCACAGGGATGGACGAGGATGTCATGGAGGTTGAGCAGGCGATCGAGCACCACTTTATGAGGGGTAGGAGGGATCTTGGGAAGGATGTCCCTCACTTCAGGGTATGATGATAGATAATCAAAGCCCTGACAAAAGATATGGTTCAGTTGTCCCAGTCTGGGGTGGTACTGGGTAATGAAGAGGGTGCCTTGTAGCTAGTTCTCGGCGGTTGTGGGATAACAGGGGGTATGTGGGAATATAGCATGAGAAATCTGTTTGCAGAGTACATCTGAGGGATTGCGCCTGTCAGCGAAGGTCTCTGACCTTAAGAATATTGGGCAAGGGAGTTCTCATCTCAGCAGATATGCCTGGATGACCAGGTTGCGCGAAAGGGGGTTTTTTGGTGCGGAAGGGATGGCAGTTGTTGAAATGCAGGTACTGTTGGTTGTATATGGGCTTAATGTGGACAGAGGTGTGGACAGAGCCAAGAGAAAAAGAGGTCAACATCCGAGAAGGTGGCATGCTGGGTTGAGGACAACCAGGTGAAGTGGATGGGAGAGAAGGTGTTGAGGTTGTAAAGGAATAAGGATAGAGTGTCTTGGTCCTGAGTCCAGATCATGAAGATATCGTCAACAAACCTGAACCAGACCAGGGGTATGGCAGTAAAAGGAGGCTAGGAACATTTCCTCTAGATGGTCCATAAATAGGTTTGCATAGGAAGGTGTCATGCAAGTGCTCATGGCTGTGCCGTGGATTTGTTTGTATATCTTCCCTTCAAAGAAGAAATAGTTATGTGTTAGGATAAAGTTAGTAAGACATAAGAGGAATGAGTGAGTCTGAAGAATGATGAGAAGTAGTATTCAATAGCATCGCCCACCCGACCTCCACAACATCCTAGCCCATTCCTGTATCACTCCCAATCCCAGGCCATTGCGAGAGGGGTAATATCCCCACCCAGCACCCCCTATTCCAGTCCTGTCAAAGGCTTATCCTACCAAATCAGAGGCCAGGCCACCTGTGAAAGCATCTATGCTCTTTCTATTGGTATGACTACCCATCAGCTGTCTACCAGAATTAATGGCCACCGCCAAACTGTGGTCAAGAGCAAAGCAGACCACCTGTGGCACAACACAAAGCTGAACATAACATGTTTGATTCAATGGTTACTTCACAATGTGGGCCACCTGAATCCACTTTCCCACCAACAGCTTTTCTGAACTGCTAAGATGGGAGTCATCCTTACAACATATTCCTCCTGAAATTTCATTGCCTCCTCATCCCCCCCCCCCCCCCCCAACAGTTTCTGCCACCTCTGTCCTACACCCAACTCCCAATTCACATCCCCCACCCTCACTGTGCTTGCTCTACACCAGTGCACTCACCAGTCTTTCCTTCTCTCCCCATTGCCACCCCCACACCCTCCACCACTGCCCCTTACATCCTTGTGCTGCTGCCTTCTACAGTAGTCCTTGACAGCACTCTTCTGTCCCCCAGCCATCCCATTCATACTCTACTATCCTTGCCTCTTCCTTGCCCCCACTCCCAATTGCTGCTTCCATTCAATGCAACTGTCATTCCATAACTTATGAGGAAGTAAAACAATACAGCATTTATGAAAAATAACCATTATATCTTCCCATACATCTGCAGCTTGTATGCACATTTACAACCCTGAAAATTTCTTAGGAACAGATGCCAAGTACGAACAGCTCATGGATGATTCCTCTTACTTTTAGGAACAGAAAATTAACAACTGGATCAGGTTTATGAGTTATTGTGGGTGTATAAGAATTTGTATTTACAACTGCTGAAGAAACACTTTTCCCATGGCTAGAAGAGAAAAAGCCTTGGATTCTTTCAAGAAGTGTATCAATCTGCATTCAGTCAACAAATTTATACAAATAAAACCATAGTGGTGTATACATTCACAGTAAAGATGGAGTACATTGCTGTTTTGGTTATTGGTTGTTTGATTAGTGGCTTTAAAAGGGGCTAACCAGTGAGGTGATCAGTTCTTTCTTCCTTTAATAATCAAAGCTCAATTTTATTCCATGAGGAGCAAAGGGATGACAGCCAGTTTAATTTTTAGCAGTATCACCTAGTGAGCAGGGCCAGGTAAGAAGTAATGTGAAGGAAAAACAACTATTAACAAGTAATAAGATACAGTGATGTGTGAGAGATGCACTGGCCACATGGGGCTGGAGACCTTCCATGGCTAGTCTTGTGGCAGGAGGTATGCTTCCACACCCAACTGGCAGTCCCCCTATCACAGATAGAATGCTCCATCACAGGATGGTTAATTATGGAAACAAGTATGAGTACGAAAACATAAAGAGGCCGAATAGGACTTGGGTCAGGTCAGTCTACAGTTCAGGGGCAGAGACAAAGCAACTCCAATATTTAGTTAAAACACTGTGAGAAGAAAAGTGAAAGTAAGACAGCCAGGAGGGAGAGTGAGGAGGGAGAGGTGCACTGGCCACAAGATGTTGGACCACAATGTTCACATAACAGAATAGTAAAAATGTGATGAGAACAGAGCTAAACTTCAAATGATGGTAAATAAACCACTCTCTCTAATAAAATAAGAAACCAAGTTTGCCATGTGGGCACCATCATTGAACAGTGGAGGCAGTGACTTGAGTATCTTTGTTTACCACAAGGCAGTGAAGTTAAGACACTGACAAGGCATCCATAGTCCACCAACAGAGAGGGTGTCACAACACCATCTGAGGATTTCAGCACAAGTCAGCCAGTGTGGCCTATACAGAACTGGCAAAGGAGAGTCAGTTTCCCTAAGAAAGATGAAGGGAGCTCACCAAGTGGGTTTGGACCCTTTTATTACTCCTAGACTTCTTGTTGTGACAATAAGTGTCATTCTCCCTTTCATGCCTCCAAAAGTGGAAGATACAGTGTCAACCACAAGTCTGATTCCAGCATACTCATCTCCAATACTTCCATTTTACTAGCTCCCTTTGCTAACTGACCTGAAAGCTTGTTCCCCAGAGTGTTTAATCAGATTCCTCATATTCACGGTAGAATTGTGAAATGATCGTACAGGAAAATCCCCACTTCATCGCTACACTGGAGATGCCGTATCCCATCGCTTGTGCACTGACTATAACATCACGTTCAAAATCACTTAAATCTTGATAACCTGCCATTATAGCAGCAGTAACCGATCCAACAACTGCAACAATCACTTGTTATCTTATGTAGACATTGCTGACTACAGAACCATATTCTGCCTGTTTAAATATCTCTGTTTTTGAATCTGCATGCCTCAACCAGTTCCTTTGGTGCTTCAGTGTGTATGAGTGAAGAAAAGAAAGTTTGGAAAAAGCAATTAGGCAGTGACGATAAGTGCCCCCACGGAAAAGACAGATCATAACTAAGGAATCCTTGCTACAGACCAAGTCTGAGAAACTTGATAATCAGAGACAGGAATGTAGCATGGGAAAGGATGGAGTATCGCAATGACTACGAGCTCCATGCCCACCAAGCATGTACTTATGAAGTCACGATTTTAGTGAAAACTCTGATATGTCATCTGCAGATAATGGATGGAGACCTCCAGAGGATCAACATTTGGTGCAGGAACTGACAGTTGACCCTCAACATTAGTAAATGTAACACACTGTCCACCAATGACAGGAACAGCCACCATGGTTCAATTACAAGATAGGCAAAAGATTCAATGGGAACTGCATCAACTAAAGTATTTTGGAATATCTGTCTAGAGTGATATGGAAAGACCACATAAAAGTAGTTTTAGGAGAATCAGATGACAATGTAAATAGAAGAATTTTAAGGATTCTTGAGTACTGCTCGTCAGCCTGGTATCCTAATCACATATGATTATAGAGGGGATCCAACAAAGGCAGTCACTAAGAAAGAGGCATAATGCAGTATCAAGATGTTTACTATGCCATAATTAAATTCTGAGAGTGTACATTCTCTTTACTTCCTAAAATGTATATTTAACCAAAAAAATTCTTCATATGAAAATCAGAAATATTAAAGCTCACATTGAGACATACTGACACAATCATCCTACCTGCAAACTGTTCAAGACAAACAAGGCATGGGATAAATCATAGAACTATGAGAAGTCCTCTTTTCCATACAACAGAATTTGGCTTGTCGTGTATAAATATGGATGTTTTCTTCAGTAGCAGCCGTTGCTGTGTATCTGGACTCACCCATCCCAAGAAATTTATATTGTGTTTGCTCTTTGAAACCAATAAGACTGACTGTGAAGGGAGGAAAATCACCAAACGGCATATGCAACTGTTCAGTACATTTTATGTCACTACAGCTGCTTTTAAAAAAAGTGCATTGTTGACTTATTGATCAGTTACAATGTTTTATTCAGGCTGAGGAGAACAAATAACTGAACTTTCTCACGTAAAATTATCTAGTGACAATCTATTTGTAAATGGAATGGTTCCAGTCAAGATGCAGATAGTCTAGTCCACAGAAAGAGCAAGCCTCCAGTTAATGCTTCTTTTTTCTATCTTCTTTTGCTTTCACATGTATTTTGTTTTTGGAAACAGGTATCTTCATTTCCTAGCAATTATTCCAATAACTTACCACAGCAATTTTCACTAAAAATGAAAAGGAATTACAATATAGGTAAGTATGTATAATGGAAAACATGCTGATGTTTGGAACAGCATTTATATAAACAAAACAAAAAATCATTGCTAGTATAACAGAAATTTAAGATTCTAGCAAAGAAATCATGAACGTTAGGGAGCAAACTTGGATTCAGACCATTACCTTTCTAAAATTAAGTTCAAAGTCATCCCAAACAGGAAACGCAGCATGAAACAAATTAAGGGTCTGAAGTATAGCACAGAAAAGATATTAAAGTCAGATGAATTCACAAAAGCAACAGAAACCATTCAGACACAAAGCTGGGGGGATAGCAAGGAAAACCTCATTACTACAGCTGAACGGATAGCACCTAACAAAAAAAGTAAAAAACATGCCTGGTGGTCGCTGGAATGTGATGCCCTCATTGAAACAAGAAAACAGGCATGGCAAAATTGGCAATCACAGAAAACAGAAGAAAGTAGACTGAATTTCATTACAGTTAGAAAACTAGTAGATAAAAATATAAAAAGGATTAAGAAGACACATGAAAATAAAACTCTCCTCCAAATTGATGAAGAATTTGCTAAAAACAACACAAGGAGCTTTTACAGAACTTTCAAACAAAGGTTATCAAGATACAAAGCACCCACCCTCCAATTTCGAGATGTAAATGGGACCATCGCTCACAACAACACGGAAAACTGCAAAATACTAGCAGGCTACTTTGAGAAACTCTTGAATTGTGAATCCATCCTTGAAAAATTTGAATCCATCCCAAACAACCGTGAGAAGCCGGATTCAGAACCACCGACGACTGAAGAACTACAGAAGGTTATTTCAGAACTTAAAAACAACAAGGCGTCCGGAGAAAATCAAATAGTGGCCAAACTATGGAAAAAGGCTGACAAAAATGCAGTTACATCCCTAAAGTGTGTTTTCGATCAAATCTGGAAAGAAGAAGAGATCCCCGCAGAATGGAGAACAGCTCTCATCCACCCTATCCACAAGAAAGGTTTGAAGACAGACCCCAACAATTACAGAGGAATATCACTGCTGGATATAACGTACAAGATTCTTTCTAAAGTCCTTTTGAACAGGGTAGAGCCACAATTGGATCCGCAAATCGGGGAATACCAGGAAGGTTTTAGAAAGGGTAGATCATGTTCGGAACAAATACTAAACCTCAAAAACGTTATGGCATACCAAAAATCAAGGGCAAAGACATATGTAATCTCCATTGATTTAAAAAAATCATATGATTCGATTGATAGAGAATCTCTGTTATCAGTCCTGGAAGAAATGGGTTTGGATAAGAAAACAACTAATATTATAAAAGCGACCCTTACAAATACATTTTCGAAAGTTAAATTTATGGGTGAACTATCGGAACCCTTTGAAATAAAAAAAAAAGGGAGTGTGACAGGGCGATGGGCTCTCACCGTTGCTGTTCAATTGTGCGCTTGAGAAAGTAGTCAGAGAATGGAACACAAATATTAAGAGTGGTATAAGACTGGGTTGCAAAAAGAAGAACCTCAAAGTAAATTGCATTGCTTTTGCAGATAATATGGCCCTGTTTGCTGAAACAATGGAAGAAGCACGGGAGCAAATCCTTGAACTAAAGAAACAAGCAGCTAAAATTGGTCTTCACCTCTCCTCTGAAAATACTAAGATATTGACAAACATTAAGCACTCATGTAAATACCTCAAAGTTCAAGAACAGAAGATTGAAATAGTAAAATAATTCAAATATCTCGGAGAATGGATTAGTTGGAATGCTGGGGAAAGCAAAGCAATGGAATCCAGAAAAAATAAACTTGAATTGGCCTTCCAACTAACAAAAAATCCCTTTCATGGGGGTCCAAAATTACACATTACAAGACACTCATTAAGCCAGAAGCACTGTATGCAGCAGAAACACTTAACATGAATTTCAAAGGCCAAATGGAGAAACTTGAAGTAAAGGAAAGAAAAATTTTAAGAAAAATCATTGGGCCAAAATTTCAAAACAATAAGATTATATACATCAAAAATGAAACTCTCTACAAGAAAATTGGAAAACTTTCAGATTCTATGCAAAAAAGGAGAATAAATTTTTATGGTCATCTTCTCAGAATGAATTCCAACAGATTAACTAAACAAATCTTTGACTTCTTCCATAACTGAAAAACGAAGCCCAACTGGTTTAAAGAAACTGAGAAAGACCTAGTGGAATTAAATATTTCAGAAAATTCACTTATTGATCGAACTGCTAAATTAATTACTAAAGATGAAAACATAAGGATCCAAGACAAATCCACACAAAAGTCCAAATCCTTCACCTCTGAAGTAGAGAGGAAAAGAAGATCAGAAAGAATGAAGAAATACTGGGCCCTAAGAAAAGAACAACGCACAAAGAAATGATTGATCCAGCGTACCCCAAAGAGGGTGAAACGAAAGAAGAAGAAGAAGAAGAAGAAGAAGAAGAATTTAAAGAGAAATTGGAAAGTGAAGAATACAAGCTACACCTATACAAAGTGCCCCATACATATAAATGATGACAACAGAAGAGCTCTGCAGCAAGAAAATCAAGTTTGAGATCTTTGCAATCAGAAATCTCTGACATACTTAAAAACAATGTTAGAATACTTCTTGGTGACTGCAATGAGCAACCTGAGAAGTAAAAGGAGATTCAGAGTATTGTAGTTGAATATCCAGCACACTTAAGAACAGACACAAATTATAAAACACCTCAATATGAGTAAAATATTCGAGTTAAAACCAATGTCCATACATTTTCGAAAGTTACCAAGAAAAGGCAAAACTTTGATATCCCCAAATCCAAACCTAGGAGGCTACTTTAAACTGGGTCACATAGCCTTATTCAAAATGAGTACCGTGGAAATTGTAAACTTTAAAGTAATCAGATTTTTGATTCAGATCATTCTCTCCTCTATATTTGGTTTCTCCAATCTAAAACGAAAAAGACAACCAAGAAAGATGTTGGACACAACTCCACTACAGCTAACATCACAATAAAAATTATAGAAAAATGTGGAGATGGCATTGAAACAACAAAAGAGTTGATGATATGAAACCCAGGTACAAATTACTAATGCAGCAGAGAAAAGTTTAGGGCCAGTCAAGAATTTTTTTAAAAAAAGAGCACGTGAATAAGGTGTGTGAGAAAGAATTAGAAAAAAGTGCATAAAATGGAGATGTTCAAAAAATAACACTTACAACAATTCAGACAACAAAGAGAAAACACCAAAAATAATCTGGTAAATCAAAATAATCAAGTCATAAAATCTTAGCGTATGGAAACACTAGAAAATTTCGTCAAAAATAATGTCTACTAGAAATTTTTACTGAACTTTTAAATATAGGCCTATACTTAAAAGACACAATGCACCAAGCAAATGCTTCAGAGATAAATATGGCAAAAGAGGATTAAATAACAAAGAAAATTGTGAAATATTAGCAGGTCCAACAGTCAAATTGGAATTTCCAGTCTACCACAAAATCTGGAGGAAGATTTCCCACCAACAGTGCAAGAAATTCATGAACACATCAAGACACTCAAAAACAACAAAGAAACTGGTGGAGATTCCTTTTCAGCAGAATTATTGAAAAAGATTTTAAAAAATTATAAAAAACCTACAACTTGTTTTTGAGAAAGTTTGAAAAAAATTTAAAAAATTACCATTACAGAAAAAGGGGAAAGAGACAAAACGTCAAAAATTATAGAAGACTGTCACTTCTACCATTGGGATACAAAATGTTGGGGGCGACAGAAGCGTCCGATCCCGCGTGTCGGCTTTGACCCGTGACGTAAGGGTGTTGTCGTGTGTGACGTCATGACGGCGCAGAGTTTGGTTTGAGTGTGGCTGTCTCCAGTTCTGTTTTATCTTATTTTATTTACTTTTCTGATCTGTTCGTTCTATCTCGTGAGATTTTTTTTTTAAATTTAAAAACACTTATTACTTATTTTAATTATCTGTTTCCTCCAATTTCTATTTTAGTTTATTATATTTATCTTTCTGATCTGTTCGTTCCATCCCGTGAGATTTTTTTTTTTTTTTTTTTTTTTAAAGACAAAAAACACTAATCAGCTACTGAAGCATCTTTATCTTCTATGGGTTGCAGGGGTTACGACCCCTGGGGAGGTGGGTGGGTATTCATGCATGGCTGTCTTCACTTACACGTTGTAGCTACGCAAGGCGTCTAAATTTGTTTATATTTAGTTTGCCCCCCACCAAAAGCACCCCATTTCCCGCGCTTGTCCCATTAGTGTCATTAGGCTTCTTATGGAAAGAGTGTGTGTGTGTGTGTGTGTGTGTGTGTGTGTGTGTGTGTGTGTGTGTGTGTGTGTGTGTGTGTGTGTGTTTTTGTTTGCGCCATATTTATATGGGTCAAAGCAGATGGGCGGGATCGGACGCTTCCGTATTTCCAAATGTTGTTATAAATTCTGTCGGACACTGCTATAGAACTTTGAACAAACAACTGTTAAAATATCAGTGTGGTTTTGGAAAGGGAAGATTCTGTACAGCACAAATTTTTAATTTAAAATCAATAATTCACCACAGAATGTTAACTAGCAAACCTATAATCATGTCATTTATTGATTTTTAAGAAAGCATTTGATTTGGTAGACAGTGATACATGAGATAAAAACAGTAGGGAGTTTGGTGTTAAAGTAAAATTAGCAAACAATTTGTGAAACTTCAAGAGAGGTGATACCTAAAGTTTAGAAAAAATTGTAAGGATCTGAAATTTGAAAAAAAAAAAAAAAAGGAAGGAGAACAACCAATAATTCTGGGAAGGAAAGCAAATGGAATTAAGGTACACTGCCTGAGTTTTGCAAAAGATTTTGCAATGCTTTCAGAAAATCTGACAGAAGCAGTTATTCAAATAAATTTTCTGGTAAAAATAGCGAATACAACATAAGCTGAAAAAAATGCATAACAAATATTTAAAAAATGTACAAAAATCCACAGAAATACAAATATGTAAAATAGAGTGAGTAAGTAAAGTTAAATACATTGGAGAAATCATGCAACAAAATGGACAAGAAAAATTTACAATAGACTCGAAGAGTTAACAAAATGGAATGAGCATATGATATGATAAAGAATGTTTATAACAAGGAATGTGTATGTAGAAAAACAAAACATTACACCAGAGTGGTATGACCAGAACATTCATTCATTTGAATGTGAATGCCTAGCAATGAACTACAAGCTGGCAGACTAACGGTATTTAAAAGGCTCGTTGGAAAATGAGAAGTAATGAGGTGATCTGCAAAAATATAGAAAAAATATCAGAAGTATTGGCTAAGCGAAGATTAATTTTCTACTGAATGAATACGAACAGCCTAAGAAAACCAATATTCCTGTATTTCTGTAAGAAGAACTCAACAATAGCGTGATTACAGAAGTATGGAAAGGAGTAGAAAGAAACATCAAAGAATCAGAAATAATAGAAAGAGACCTTTTTAAGAAACAAATACTAAATTTTTTAGGCTTTCAGAGTAGAAGTCAGGAACAACATGGACAGAAGAGAGGAAAAGACAACATGGAGATAAAACAAGTGACTACTGGCAAAATAGGAAACATACAAAGGAAGGAACTGAAGTTGTTATGTGATCCTGTTGGTAAAAACAAACACACACACACACACACACACACACACACACACACACACACACACAAACAAATTACATATAATTCAATGCAAATCCAAGGCAATGACTTTTCCAGCAACGACATTCTTCTCTTCTAAATGCACTAGATCAACAGGAACAACACCACACACATTCCTAAATTCTGCTTCCATATGAAGATTTTTTATAAAAAGCTGTAACTGGAGAGGAAGTGAGCACAGACAGCCATCATGAAGCCACACACACAGTAATGCATAATAGCAGGCAGCAATCATCAAGTAACAATAAGTCATTTAAATAACATCCAGTTCAAGAATCATTTTTCACTGAAAAAATGAAATGAGTGTTCCGTTGTAAATTGACACTTTCCTCAGATAGGGAAATTCCCTCCTATGAATAGTAATCTCAAACGTTGAAACATACCAGTAAAAAAAATGTAAACAATTTTGAATTGAAGATCTGTTTCCTGTTTTAAAACTGGCCGCGAATTTTCACAGAGTTTTTATTTTGCACCTTTTTAGTGATCTATGGTTTTGTGTAACGCAAAGAGAATATATTTGCATAAGAACCCTTTTAAGGTGCTTAACAAAAATACGAACGTATCAGTGTAACTGTATTAAAATCAGTGTGCACATAAATGTTTGTCGTGTTTCCCGGTACAGTGGAACGGTATAGTGTACAGTCAAATGCTGTGGTGTAAGAGCTTTACTAATTAATGTGATTGTCATTACTAACAAATATGAATAATTTTTAACTCTGTAAATCTGCAAAGTTGCCACGGTATCACACTGGCCATATGCTTTCGCATGTTTTCCTCTCTCAAGTGATCGCAATTTTGAGCTTCATCTCCGTGCAACATTTATCATGATCTGGATCATCAGCAACTACGTATTATGTCAACACATCAAGAAATTTGTAGGCCAGCGTCAACACACTAATGTCCATCTAAATATGAATATCAAACTAAGCCAAAGTATTGCAAAGTCTCTGGGACCTGGCGACGCTCACCTCGAGAGTTTTTTGAGCAAGTTCTTTATAATGTCTTAAGCTTTCCGTAGTATGCAGCAAATCAGAAAGTAAAGCCTCGACAAGATGTAACGAGTCTGTACCCAAACTCTGATGGTATCCCAGCTCATCTAAATTTCTACGTAGATTGGCGTACTTCTTTTCTTTCAGATTCAATTCGGGCATCATGACGTTCATTTATAAATACAACACTTTATACTTTGCAAAAACTGGCGTTTTTTTAGTTATCTTCCGAATGCTACCTTACAGTTTACAGTGAAACTATTTATAAAATTCTTCTTTCTTTAGCAGTGTTGTATATTGACGGCAAATTCTGCTAGCTACGAGGGTAAACACTCTACGAAAAACACAACGTGAAGCACTTCAGTCACACGAATCTTGTCCTTTTAAGTGTTTAAGTTGTAAAAACGTTTTCATAATGAATATCGAACTTTCTTCAAGCCTCAAGGGTCAATAACAATATTTAGAAAAAGCGCACTTTGTTCACAACCTCAAACTCGCCCCTACTTCCGAAATACACTTAACACTTGTCAAATTTCAGTCGCGCGGGCCGATAAACATTTGAAAAAGAAAGCATCAAGTCAGCCAACATTTGAAAACTTATTATGTTTCGAAAACTTTTACTATGATAAAAAAATTAATAATGGAGCTCTATCAGTCATTACTAGGATTTCATAAAAGTACTCGTCTTCGTTGTTTTTGCCTATTAAATTTCCAACCGATACTGTTTGAAAGCCGAATACATTCACTCCGGTCTGTTGGGGACTCCGAATGGCAGTGACTCTTATGAGCCACGACACATCACAGGGATCGATTAGCTGTTGAATAGAAGTAATAGTAGTAGAACTAGCGAGGTAATTGTTTTATTAGCCCGTGAATCCTTGTAGAAGGATATTGAACATATTAGGGTGTTAGTTGAAAAACATGCAACATAATTCTTACATATCGGCATTTACATAAGTACGTAGACAATTTGATAAGGATGGGCCGTTGCATTACAGTAGGAATTATGCCAGCATTTACTTAAATTAATTTACAGAAACCACTGAAACCCTAAATCAGTATGGCCGTATGGAGACTGGAGCCCCCATCCTCCCACATACAAAATCAATCAGCAGAAAGCTAATTTCAGACGTAGTAAGAAATGGATCAACAGAGATATCATGAACGATAGAGAAGATTTAAAAGAATCGTATGGAAGACTTTTTTATCAGTCGTCTAAATGATTTGATGCCGCCCGCCACAATTTCCCCTCCTGCGCCAATCTCTTTATCTCAAAGTGGCACTTGCAACCTACGTACTCAGTACTTCCTGGATGTAATCAAATCTCTGTTTTCCTCTACTGCTTTTATCTGCTACAGCTCCATCTAGTACCGCGGAAGTTATTACGTGATGTATTAACAGATGTCCTACCATCCTGTCCGTTCTACTTGTCAGTGTTTTCCATACACTCCTTGCCTCCCCTATTCTGCAGAGAACCTCCTCATTCTTACCTTACCAGTCCACCTAATTTTCAACATACTTCTGTAGCACCACATCTCAAATTCTTCGATTCTCTTCTGTTCTGGTTTTCCCATAGTCCATGTTTCACTACTGTACAATGCTGTGCTCCAAACATACATCCCCCGAAATTTATTCCTCAAATAACAGTAGACTTCTCTTCACCACTGCCAGTGCTGATCTGCTTTCTATGTCCTCCTTGTTCTGTCAGTCATGGGTTATTTTGTTTTCTAGGTAGCAGAATTCCTCAACTTCTTCTACTTCATGATTATCAATTATGATGTTAAGTTTCTCACTGTTCTTATTTCTACTATTTCTCTCTACTTTGTCTTTCTTCGATTTTTTCTCAATTCATATTTTGTACTCATCAGACTGTACATTACCTTCTGCAGATCCTGAAATTCTTCTTCACTTTCACTGTAGATAGAAACGTCATCAGCGAATTTTATCACTGATGTCATTTTGACCTTGAATTTTAATTCCACTGTTGAAGCTTATATTTCCGTCATTACTTCTTCGATGCATACATTGAACAGTAGGGGCGAAACACTACATCCCTCTCTTACACATGAGCGCTTCGTTCTTGGTCTTCCACTCATTCCCTCTTCTGGCTCTTCTATATGTTGTATAATTACTAGTCTTTCCCAATAGTTTATCTTTGTTTCTCTCAAAATTTCGAACATTTAGAACCATCTGACAACAATGAACGCTTTTTCCAGATCAACAAATCCTATGAATGTGTCTTGATTTTTCTTTAGTCTTCCATTATCAACCACAATGTCAGAACTGCCTCTCTGATGCCTTTACCTTTCTTAAAGCCAAACTGATGGTCATCGAACACTTCCTCAACGTTCTTTTCCATTATTCTGTCATTATTCGTGTCAGCAACTTTGATGCATGAGCTTTTAAGCCGACTGTGCTATAGTTCTCGCACTTATCGGCTCTTGCTGTCTTCGGAATCGTGTGGACGATGTTTTTCCGAAAGCCATACATTCTGCACAGCAGCCTGAATAGTCGTTTTGTTTCCTCTTCACGTCAATGATTTTAGAAATTCTGATGGAATGTTTCTATCCTTTCTGCCTTATTCGGTCTTAAGTCCTTCAAAGCTCTTTTAAATTCTAATACTGAACCCCAGCCCTAGATCTATGATAGCGCCCTCCCCCTTCCCCATCCCCCCACTCGAGCGTTTAAGGTAAGATGTCAAACACTACAAAAAAAATAATAATAAAAAAACGGTTTTTGAAAAATATTTTCGTTTTGTAGCGCACATCTTCCTGAAGAGGTTGATGTATAGAGCATATATGTTCGAGGCAATGTAAGACTTGTTATTTAATCTTAGATGTGCCAAACTGCGGTGCCACACCCTTTCACTCAACACTCTTCTAACGCACGTCACTATATCTCACTCTGTGAAATTCAAGCGTGTGCGTGTAAGGACGTAAGGTAATGTATCTCTATACTTGGCCACTGTTTCTATGTTTCGACACAGTGTCTCGATACGTGGAACTGTTTCAGTGTTTCGGAACAGCTGTGGTTCACTGTTTCGAAACAGTGGTGTTTTATTCCGCCCCTGTCTCGGATAACCGGACCAGATTCGATCTCGAGCCAGACACAGAAACTGTATCGTTGTCTCAAAATAAGGCTGTTTCAGTCCACCTGTGCTTGGAACGGACTAATTGTATCGAAACTGATGTTTCATTCCGCTCTGTGTTGGACGAGATTCGGGCTCGGCACAGGTACTGAAACACAACATACCACTTCATCAAACACTTTCAAGAGTGTTGAAATCATTTTGACAAGCAATAGCGTGAAGCTTACGATATCCGATAATAAAATTTCGTTTCTAGCTGACTGTCCTAGTCCGAAATGGCGTAACATCTGCTTTATAAACACTAACCAAACAATAAAACAACGCATACTATTCACATTCAAAATAATAAATATGTGAAAATTATTCAGTTAAATTACACTTTTTTTTGTAACATACGCTGCTCTGTTCATGTGCAGTAATCATATTAAGAAACGCATATTTTGAATAAAAAAAGGCGTAGAGTGACAGTTATATATAGGTATAATTGCAAGCAATCTTTTTGACATATCACTGATAGTGTAATGGTGAACAGGAAGGGCTGGGAAGCATGGTGAATTTATAGTAACGGTTCGAAACACCTTGAAAGACAAAATTGTTTTCTGTTACATTTTGTTATTTATTCGAATTATTTAGTGTTATTTGTGAGTCTATAGTCACTGTGCCTATTACCCACAATAATTCCCTTTGTGTGCAGGGAAATTATCAGGATGGGTATATTACCCATACTAACGGAATGTAGGAATCCCAGTAGCAAATCCGTTGCTTCTGCAGTTTGCTCCCACCTCCAGTTCCGTTCGTGGTGGTTCTTCTGTCTTCAGCTATGGCTGTCCTCAGCCAATTGAAAAGTATGAAAGTCACGCGACACGAAAGCAGCGCATTTGCTGCAGGAAACACGAAACTGCCAAGGCACCTAAGTGATAGTTTCATACTTTCTGCAATATGATTACCCATCTCTATGTATCTCCCACCCAGTCGGACGGTTTGACAATACACATCTCTGTTTTTTTTTTTTTTTTTTTTTTGGACTTGTAGTCCGAGGTGATATGTTACAATACAGCATCACCGGTCCATTGCGGTCTAACTGTGTTGGTGTGGCAGTAAATTTCCACAGGGCAGTGACTGCGTCACTGCAATTCACTTTGGAGGTGTGGCGGTGGGACTTGTAGTCCCGTACCACCCTCTGACGGTTATAGTACTACATGACTACAGAAAATTTTGCCTAACATGGACAGGTGAAAATGTGGCGGTGGGACTTCAATATTTATACCAAGTGGGATTATTTATGACCGCGAGAATAAAATATCTTCGGAAAATTTGCACTCTTTATTGAGTAAAAATCTCTCAGTGTACATGCCGCGTCAATTCAGGATAAAACACCAAGCTTTCGACCACCACCTCCATGGTCGTCGTCAGGGCTAAAGCTGACTGACGTGAACTAGCGAGGTTCCCACTTTTATATGCAAAGGACGGCTCCTGATTTGCTGGAATACGTCATAGCAACAGCGATATGGCGCGTAGTGAAGTGGCGCCCTCTACTTCCATAGATGTAGTTTCTATCACGCGTTGCTTGCAACGCCATCCCTTGAATCAGGAGGTAAAGTGCGTGAAGTTTTTCTCTGCGATTTTTCTTTATCTAGTGCACTCTTCCAAGTGTTGCTAAGTGCATAGCCGTTGTCTCTGTTAAAGTTATTATCGCTAAGTCTAATTTCGACTGCTTCCCGGATCACAGACTCCCAGTAATTCGATGCGTGGGCTATTACTCTGGTTTCTTCAAATAAAATCTTATGCTTGTTAAGCAGGCTATGTTCAGCCACCTCTGATTTTTTCCAAATACTTGTATTTCAGGTGGCGCTGGTGCTCGATGCAGCGATCGGCAACGGTTCTTACAGATTGGCCCACGTAATTCTTGCCGCATTCACAAGAAATAGTATAAATTCCCGGCACTCTTATGCCGAGACTATCTTTGACTGGTCTCAACATTTCCTTAATTTTCCTAGGTGGTCGGAAAACTGGTTTTATTCCTTGCCTCTTCAGGACTCTGGCTATCTTGCTCGTTGTAGCACCGCGAAAAGGAAGCCGCGCTATGTGTTGGTCCTCTTCTTGTATATGGCCGGCATCGTGTCTTACTTTCTTGGACAATACTGATTTAATTCCACCGGCAGAATAACCATTCCTCTTGAAAACAGTCGTCAAATGGTTAATCTCGAGACCGAGGTGGTCCTTGTCGGAAATAGTCCTGGCTCTGTGTACTAAAGTATTCAGCATAGCTCTCTTCTGAGACGGATGATGGAACCTGTGGTTATGCAGATATAAGTGTGTATGGGTTGGCTTCCTGTACACAGAATGGCCCAGTCGTCCATCCGGCTTTCGCTCCACCAACACATCTAAAGAAGGTAACTTCCCTTCCTTCTCTACCTCCAATTTTGCCTATTAGCTAATAATGTTCTCTTTTGTATGACATAAAATTAATTATAGAAAACATAAAACCAGTAGAGACAAGAGGCAAGTAAGATAGTACACATGTCATCACTCCTTAGGTCCCAGCATCTTTTTCTCTCGAATCTTGCTACAGTTTTACAGGGCGTGCTTTCATTTATGCGAAGGAACTATTACCTCATAAAAGTTTGCCAAAAGTTTTGCTACATGCAAAATCGAAATGTCGTTGTCTAATACTGAAAAAGCTGTTATATGGATAGTACCCAAGATGGGTGTGGTTTCTTGATCTGATTACGTCTATTTCGTCATTGTCTGCTGGGTAAAAGGAAATATTGCAGCAATTGCAACAGACGCTAAATAAGAGAGACTGTTTTGGCACAAATGGTCATTTTTATCTACCTCATTTACGTAAATGGCACGACAGAACATAATTCACGATGTACCAATAGCAAATGCACATTAGGTCTGTTACAAGCAAAAAGTCTTTTGTTGGTAAATAGTTTCACATTTCATTCATACGCAACATTTTTTCAAGCATGAGATCGAAAAGTAGTAGTAGCACGAAAATCTTTAATTTCGAATCGTCATATTCTTCCATATAACTTGTGTGATGTTCCCATTTCTTCTCCTTCCTCGTTCTAACAAACAATCTTGTCATCACTAATTCTGCCATTGTCAAAGCTTATTCTCCACTTAACTTCACTAATCCTACCAGAATCACCGGTTCAGTTATCTCGCACTTATTCTCTGGTTAGGCGTAATTACGTATTTGTACAACGTATGTTCCGTGCTCTCTCGAGAATAGAATTCAGTGGTTTCCAGGGATTGTGTAACTGGCCCTTAGCAGTGTGACGATCTGGCAAAAAATTTCTGTCAAAATTTCACTTCGTTGGATACAACGAGAAGACAATATGTAATCTCTCTTACCTGTTACTTACGCAACAATGCATTCAAGTAGCAACGAATTACATTATATTTCTACTAACAAATTTACAACCAAAAGTTATTCCTCATGTAAAGCTAAAATTCATTTATTCCATGTGTCAAATGCTCAATCAGTATAAAATGTACGTAATAACTGGAGTATGTACCCAAGGTATCACATAGAATATACCACAACTACCAACAATAAACCAAACAAACAACTGCTGAAAAAGCAAGCAGTGTGCTGACTTGCAACACTCCCACTAATGTATCAATACATACAAACACAATAAACATACATAATCACTAACTATTTCAGGTGAGAATAGCTCGAGGTTCTACGATATTCTCACCTGAAATAGGCAGAAATAGGCTATTATCAACCAGTAAGCTATTTAGACTATATTATTCATCCAAATATAGTATACCACTTCCATCTATATATTGCAACTTATTTTCACCACAATCATTGTATTACATGTTTTTATTTTTCTTTGTCATTTGCATTATGTAAATTATATTCTCATCAAGTTGGCAGAAACAAATTACATACAACCACTTTAACAATTTTCAAATAACTTCCGGGAATTCAGCCAGGTAACACTTTCAGCGACCGCCGATATTTCGGCGGGAGAACACCCCGCCATTTTCAAGGCAAACTGCAACGGACAGGCGGCGTACATGCAAATTTAATACCTCGGTTCTCGGACCGAAGCAGGAAAGATAACACACACACACACACACACACACACACACACACTGTACACTAGTGCCACCAAAGATGACCAAAGTCAGAGCTATCGATAGTGAGACTATGAATTCGCAGGTGAGGCAGCATTGACTCTGTTCCTCTGTTTTTTGACAAGGGAGAGAGCCGGATTCCAAACAGAGTTTAAACAGAAACCTCCATCCCTGTTAACGAGGTTGCCCACTAATTTAATCTCAACTGCCTCCCTAATGACACTGTCCCAATAGCTGGACGTGCATGCCAATATCTCGGTGTTATTATATAACATGGGGTGACCAGTATCCAAGCAATGTTCGGCAATAGCAGATCTATTTGGCTGCTGTAATCGTGTGTGCCGTTTATGCTCAGCACATCTGTCCTCCACGGTCCTGATAGTTTGACCAATATATGCCATGCCGCAGCTACAAGGAATACGATATACACCCGCCTTACGCAGTCCAAGATCATCCTTAACGGAGCTCAAAAGTGCTCTAATTTTAGATGGAGGTCGGAAAACACATTTCACATCGTATTTCCGTAAAATACGACCGATCTTATTGGACGTGTTTCCTACGTAAGGTAAAAAGGCAGTAGACTTAGGTGTTGACTCAGAATTATAATCAATCACCCGATGTACAGTTGGTCGATAGCGCAACGCACGTTCAATCTGTCTGTCACTATAACCATTTTGACGAAATGTAACTTCAAGATGGGACAGCTCAGCTGGCAAAGTCTCAGCGTCTGAAACGACATGTGCCCTGTGTACGAAGTACCCCTTCACGCTGAGCCGAATGGTGACAACTATTAGCTTGTAAGTACAAGTCGGTGTGAGTACGTTTCCTGTAGACTGCATGTCCCAATGATCCATCATCCTTCCTCCTAACCAACACGTCGAGAAAGGGAAGGCAACCATCCTCTTCCACCTCCATCGTAAAACGAATGTTCGGGTGGATCGAGTTCAGATGTTCTAGAAAGACATTCAAATTCTCCCTACCGTGAGGCCAAACAACGAAGGTATCGTCAACGTATCTAAAGAAACAGGCGGGTTTTAAAGGCGCCGACTCCAATGCACGTTCCTCGAAGTCTTCCAGGAAATGGCGGGGTGTTCTCCCGCCGAAATATCGGCAGTCGCTGAAAGTGTTACCTGGCTGAATTCCCGGAAGTTATTTGAAAGTTGTATACGCCAGGAGAAACTCAGGTCTCACTTTAACAATTGTTAAGCATTCAATTCACTGTGACCTTAGATAAATTGGAGGACAGATGTGCTGAGCATAAACGGCACACACGATTACAGCAGCCAAATAGATCTGCTATTGCTTGGATACTGGTCACCCCATGTTATATAATAACACCGAGATATTGGCATGCACGTCCAGCTATTGGGACAGTGTCATTAGGGAGGCAGTTGAGATTAAATTAGTGAGCAACC
Organism: Schistocerca cancellata; assembly: GCF_023864275.1. Taxonomy (NCBI): domain Eukaryota; kingdom Metazoa; phylum Arthropoda; class Insecta; order Orthoptera; family Acrididae; genus Schistocerca; species Schistocerca cancellata. The sequence goes on from NC_064633.1 coordinate 192,282,024, forward strand.
CTCGTTAACAGGGATGGAGGTTTCTGTTTAAACTCTGTTTGGAATCCGGCTCTCTCCCTTGTCAAAAAACAGAGGAACAGAGTCAATGCTGCCTCACCTGCGAATTCATAGTCTCACTATCGATAGCTCTGACTTTGGTCATCTTTGGTGGCACTAGTGTTCAGTGTGTGTGTGTGTGTGTGTGTGTGTGTGTGTGTGTGTTATCTTTCCTGCTTCGGTCCGAGAACCGAGGTATTAAATTTGCATGTACGCCGCCTGTCCGTTGCAGTTTGCCTTGAAAATGGCGGGGTGTTCTCCCGCCGAAATATCGGCGGTCGCTGAAAGTGTTACCTGGCTGAATTCCCGGAAGTTATTTGAAAGTTGTATACGCCAGCAGAAACTCAGGTTTCACTTTAACAATTGTTAAGCATTCAATTCACTGTGACCTTAGAGAAATTTTTATATATTATGTTCTTTATGTTATTTAAAAAAAGCATTATCAACTGTATACGAACAAGACTGCATTAATGAGAAGTCTTTACTGTTACGTTTAGAAGCATCCAACCCCCTTACATTTCAAGGCCTTGTGTTACGCTGTACTGTTAATGCAATAAATAAATTACCTATTACTCCCGTTAGTCTTTTATTTCCACTCTGATAGTCTGAATCTATGGATTTCACTAATAATTATCACAAAGCGTATCATTCGCACACCCAGTCGACCACACAAACAAACAGCGATTGGCATTTATCCGTTTCAGTTTATTCAGCTCAACTCATATAGCCCTGTCCCCATTTTTTTGCGGGAAAGTTTTTTATGGCTACAGAAAATGGGGACTCCCTTGACAGAGAAATCATGTAACTATGCACACATTCAAAAATCAACTTACGATTGATTGAGAAATCAATCTAGAATATGTTCAACAATATTCGAAAACCAAAAGGGATGCGTTTCAAAATCATATGAACAATCAATAGACCAACGTGCATTGGGCGCTAGGTGTTTTGAGAAACAAAGGTTTTTTTCTTCAAGAGTATGAATTTGGCACCCACTGAAATTGCTGCCCGAGGCAGATACCCCCGTTTGCCTCTGCCCCCTAGATCTGGGCTTGCTGGATCCCTTATCTACATCTACATCTGCATCCACATAGATGCTCCACAAGCCACCATACGGTGCGTGGCAGAGGTATGCTGTATCACTACTAGTCATTTCCTTTCCTGTTACATTCGCCAATAGAGCGAGGGAAAAACGTCTATCTATATACCTCCACATGAGCCGTGATTAGGCATGGAGGGGCTCCACTTAATATTCACATAAAATATGAGTGTAGGCTTCAGTTTAGAATGGCAGCAACCCCCACCACTACTGCTCTCCTACACGTGCCCTGCCGACTGTGTATTTACCAGCCACCATTACCCTGCAGCCACCACTGGCATGGCTGAAGGAAAGTTCACCATACCAAGTTCACCATACCAACATACTATAGTATTCCATTTCAGTACTACAGTTCTACAGGGAGTGTGGACAGATCCCACTCCGCACTTACAGGCAAGTGTCCAGGTCGTTACAGTGCAGCAAAGATAGCTGAAGCGTATGCTGCGCTTTATGTTTTGTTACAACTAGTTCCGACAATGCTAAATGTGTAGTGGTGATGTCTTCCAGAGAGCTGAGAAGTTACGTACAGTACCATCTGGTGAGTTGTAGCAACATGTGCGATCTGAAAAGCAAAATATAGAGGTACTAGGGTGTTTTGTGACATCAGTTTCTCAGTGAAGATGCTGTACATTTAACAGTGAGTATTTAATTTAACTAAAATTATCTTAAAGATAGATCCAGTGGAATTCTTTACTCAAAACCGTTGCTCTTAATACTATTAACTGGCATAATTTCTATTTGCAGTTACAACTCTTTTGTATGGATTTTTGCAGATAATAAATTCATAAAACTTTGTCAGCATGACCAGGAAGGATTCAGGATTCACATTCATAGCAGTGGAAGTGCAAAAATATAACAAAATAAATTTTTTTTAGATATGAAGTTTCATCATTTTTTCACTTACTGTTGGCTGCATTTGTTGCTATAGGTACATTTTTCTTCACAAGTAAGAGATATTCTTTGATGAATTTTGTACAGCATACAAACCATACTTACAGGTGTATGAAACTCTAGAATTTTCCAAATCTATTAAAAACTGTGGTAAAAATTGAGATAATTAACTACAAAATTTGATTTTTTTCTAAACATAAAGTTTAAAACGCAACAGCTCATTCATTTTTTCATAAATTAAATAGATTCTAGAGTTTCAGACACCTGTAAGTATGGTTTGTATGCTGTGCAAAATTCATCGAACAGTCTCTCTTACTTATGAAGAAAATTGTACCTATAGCAACAAATGCAGCCAATAGTAAGTGAAAAAATGATGAAATTTCACATGTAAAAAAATTATTTTGCTATGTTTTTGAACTTCCGCTGCCACAAGTGTGAATCCTGAATCCTTCCTGGTCATGCTGACAAAGTTTTATTAATTTAATTATAAAAGTATAGACAGTGGACATTAAAATGTCCTGTGGTGCCTCTCCTGCTCCAAGTCGGCCCGTTTGACGTCCTACCCCCCCTTAAAGAGCAATGGTGACATCAGTATAAGGCAATAGGCATAGCTCAATTCATGGAATCAATACCAGAAATAAGAATAATCTTCACAAGGATTTAAAGTCACTTAGTCTTGTACAAAAAGGTGTGCATTATTCAGGAACACACATTTTCAATAACTTGCCAGCAGCCATAAAAAGCTTAACAAGCAATGAAATTCAGTTTAAGAGAAGCCTAAAGGATTTATTGGTGGCCAACTCCTTCTACTCCACTGATGAATTTCTTAGTAAAACCAACTGATTTGTATATAAGTACAACATAACTTCTGCACAATTTCAGTGCAGTAATGTGTTCATTGAAAATTTGTGTGTGTGTGTGTGTGTGTGTGTGTGTGTGTGTGTGTGTGTAAGTTTAATCTAATTTCTGCACCATTTCAGTGCAGTAATGTGTTCATTGTAAATAAGTATTACAGTAGTTGTATTACATGTTTATTACCTTATAAATAAATAAAAAACTTTTTTATTTTAAATTCAGTGCATTAGTATTTGTAAAATGACTCTTAGTGTTCATTAAAAAATGACAATCATTCCACTTGGGACCTGTGGAATGGTACATTAGCTTACTTGTTTTAGTTGTAAATATTTGTCGTGTATTGTTGTTTTTCTGACATGTTCCACATCCTGGAGGACCTCCTCACTACGGATCAATTGGAATGAAAGTAAATCTAATCTAATCTAATCTAATCTAATTTGCAATGAAACAGTATTAGTCATCAAAGAATACAATGTAAAACGCCATTATGGGGGCAAACGTTCTCAGAGTCATTCCAGATTTACCGGAAGCCAACGGTTAGAAGTACATCCATCTTTCAAAGCAGTTCGAAATCTCAGTAAATGTTGTATAAGAAAGTAAATGCTGAACAAGAAGCAGTAACGACAAAGATGAACAAGAAGATGTGGGTGCAGGATGACGTAGGTCACCGTCACCGCAAGCTAGTCGCTAGAGAGGACGCTCCCCAACACGCAGATCAAGGTCTCCATCGCCGTTTAGAAGCTCCAGCCGATCACCTAGCCGCCACAACCTGGAAAACTAAAGGGTGAGACCTTCCTTGGAGGTGAGGCCGTCGATCACTACAAAAATGATAGGAAACTACGTCGATATCCTCATGGATGGCCGATCAGCCCAAGCTCTTGTGGATTCTGGAGCACCATATTCAGTCATTTGGGAGAAGTGTCGTCGCCAGTTGCAGAAAACCATATTCGTCGACAGCAAAACATCTCTGCTGAAGGTGGCTAATGGGAAAAAACCTACAGGAAGATGTACAATTCGTGTTGATATAAGTGGCCATACACAGCCCTTAGAATTCACCGTCTTGTAAGACTATACTCTTGTAATAGTCATGACGTCATTCTCGGATGGGACTTTTTGAAAGCTTCTCAGGCAACTATAGATTGTGGTAGCTCGAAGATTATGCTAGACGAGATGAGATACTGTGAACAGGAAGATGTGCATCTGAGTGTGTGGAGACTATGTGTGCTGGATGAAGTGATCATTCCTGCAGTCAGCGCTAGAAAGGTAACTGTCACGTGTCATGCCATGCATCAACCCATGGATGTTGTAGTGGAATGTAAGAGAAGCGTACCACTGAAGAATAACTTGGTCATCTCAGCCTCTGTCGTCTCGTTTAAGAACGGATTCGGTGAACTGTGGATAGTTAACTGTCGCCAAGAACCACAGATCCTTCCGAAACGCATGTGCGTAGCAAACGCTGAGCCATTAATTCAAGAACAGCTGAGCGCCATAGAAACCCCCCATGCCGAGTCTGTGGGCGAAATTAGGGCTACCACTACAAGACAAGATCTTCTAGCTCCACTGTCACCAGATCTCCCTAAGGAACGACAGAAGAAGCTATTTGCCATTCTTCAAGAGTTCTCTGAATGCTTCAATCCACAGGTGAAGAGCAAATTAGACAAATCGAAAGTGAAGCACAGGATTAGCACTGGAGACCATCAACCAATAAGCCAGAGAGCATACTGTGTGTCAACAGCGAAATGTCGAATAATTCGCGACGAGGTAGAGAAAATGATGAAGAAAGACGTCATTCAGCCTTTACAGAGCCCATGGTCGTCACCAGTGGTCCTCGTCAGGAAGAAGGCTGGCAGTTGGCGCTTTTGTGTTGATTACAGGAAGCTTAATAAGATAACTAAAAAGGACGTTTACTGTCTTTCACGAATTGACAATACACTAGATTGTCTGAAGCGGGCTAAGTTTTTCTCAGCCATGGACATGTACAAGGGATACTGACAAATTGAAGTAGATGAGGCTGATCGAGAGAAAACTGCATTCCTCACCCCAGAGGGCCTGTATGAGTTTAAGGTAATGCCGTTTGGTTTGCGTAATGCACCAGCAACTTTTGAACGGATGATGGAGAATCTTCTAAGGCATCTGAAGTGGTCCATGTGTCTTTGTTATTTAGATGACATTAGTGTTCTCAGAGACACTTGATGAACATATAAGAAGACTGAGGGCCGTTCTTAAGTGTCTCCAAAAAGGCGGACTGAAACTTAATCCAAAAAAATGTCTCTTTGCAGCAAAAGAAATCAAAATACTTGGATACCTTGTATCAAATGAACGTGTGCGCCCAGACCGAGAAATGGTGAGATCTATAACGGAATTTCCTATTCCTAAAAGTATTAGAGATGTGAGAAGCTTCCTCGGATTATGTTCTTATTACCATCGTTTTATCAAAGACTTTTGTATCAAAGCCAGGCCACTCCAAGAGTTGTTGAAAGCTGATGGTAAATTTGGGGTGGTGCTCAACAAGATTCTTTCAATGTGCTAAGAACAGCTCTGACGACTGACCGTGTACTCCGACTGTATGATGAGAGGGCACCTACAGAACTACACACAGATGCCAGCAGGTATGGGATCAGTGCTGTTCTGGTACAAATTTCGGATGGAAAAGAGAGCGTTATAGCCCATCCTTCTAGGACACATACAAAAACCGAGAGAAACTACTCAACTACAAAAAGAGAATGTCTTGCTCTGATCTGGGCCATGTGCAAATTTCGACAGTATCTCTATGGAAGGCCATTCACAGTTGTTACAGACCATCATTCACTTTGTTGGTTGACAGGTCTTAAGGATCCAACAGGACGGCTCGCCAGGTGGGCACTACGTCTTCAAGAATATTACATTACCATAGTGCACAAAAGTGGAAGAAAACACAAGATGCCGACTGCCTCTCAAGAAACCCTGTGCAAGACCATCAAGGCTTTGATGTAGTGATTGTCTCACTGCACTCCAGGATCTCTCTGCGAAGCAGAAGAAGGGCGCCAAGATACCTCAAATTATGCTTGCCTTAAATCGGTCAGAGGATGTGAAGGGACAACATAAGGTAGTTAATGGATTACTTTGTAAGAAAAACTTTGATCCGTTTGGAAAGAGGTGGCTACCAGCGATTCCTAAACACATGCACTTAGATGTTCTACAGAAATTCCATGACACACCTGAGGCCGGACACCAAGGATTTATTAAGACACACGATAGAATCTGCAAGAGATTTTTCTGACCAGGTTTATTTCGGAGTGTCCGTCACTATGTGTCGCACTGTCGAGAGTGTCAGAGGAGAAAGGCAGCCTCATAAACCACCTGGCCGACTCATACCAGTTCCAACAGCCGAAAAGCCTTTCCATCGTGTTGGGACTGACCTCCTCGGACGATTTCCAACATCTGCTAGTGGCAGTATATGGATTATTGTTTGCACTTCTTATCTGACACTCTATGCCATTACAAAAGCCGTGAAAACAGCCAAAGCATACGAGGTAGCCAAATTCATCTTGGAAGACGTTGTATTAAAACACGCTGCCCCAAGGTCGTTAATTACGGATCGAGGGAAAGTTTTTCAATCGAATCGTGTGAGAGAGATAAACCGTCGGTGCAACATTACTCATCACATGATGACTGCCTACCATCTGCAAACTAACGGGCTTACTGAACGCCTTAACAAGACCTTGGCCGACATGCTATCAATGTTCGTCAATGTTGAGCAGAGCAACTGGGATGAGGTGCTACCTTTCGTGACGTTTGCCTACAACACCGCCAAACAAGACATCACAGCATTTACGCCATTTTTCCTGGTGCATGGGCGAGAGGCGACTACGACGATGGACACTGTGGTGCCGTTACATCCTGATGACGTGGACGACGACTACATCGGCCAGGTGTTAACCAGAGCCGAGGAAGATCGGCAGTTAGCTCGACTCCACACGCTGCAGTCTCAAGAAAACGATAGCCGGAGGTATGACGCAAGCCATCGCCCTGTTATCTATCAGCTTGGTGACCTCGTCTGGATCTTCACTCCTGTTTGGAAGGTTGGTCTCTCTGAGAAGCTCCTCAGGCGCTACTTTGGACCTTATAGATTGTAAGACAGTTGTCTGATATTACTTATGAAGTTGAAGATTTCGACCCTGACACAAGACAACGGAAGTTCAGAGGAACGGGCCACCTCCTTCGAAGGAAGCCCTATAAGGATCCTGCAACCCAGGGTAAATTCGAAGCTCCAGCGACAGGCAACAAGCGGACAGGTGATGAAGAGCGTAGCAGTAAAAGAAGTTCTAAGAAGATCACCGCCAGGGCGAGAATCAGTCATCAGGAGTCGGAGTAAGCACGACCGATGACTCGTTCCCGGACTAGGACGACTTAACAACGAGACGCTGTTCCCTTAAGGAGGAAGCAATCTCGTAGAAGAAGTTGAGTAGCTCCGTGGTGTAGTGGTTATGATACTAAACGGTTGCATGGAGGGTTGTGAGATCAAAACTCACCTGGACTGTACAATTTTAATTTCTATATTCGGTTCGAGTACATTCTAGAAGTATCCACAAATGTCAAGAATCATTGTAGTGGAATGTTCTGTAGCTGCATATATACTGTATGTGTTCTGGCTGGACGTAGTTCACTCCGCTCTCTTGTATGTGCAAGTTCTGAATAAACCTTCGTTAAGTGAAGTTAGTGTTCGTCATTCATCTAATTACACCTTTTCCTACGTAACGATATTGCTGAAAATATAAGTATATTAACTAGATTGTCTGAGAAAACTCAATACTTAGAGTGCTTCTCTAAGTGTCTGGATGAGTCAACGGATGTTTCAGATACTAGTCAGGTGTTAAATTCTATTCGAGAGATAAAAATAATTATGAAGTGTATGAAAAGCTACTTGATGTTCATGGGAGAAGAAAAAAGGATAGAAAATACTGTTAAACAATCTCCAATGGAAAACTCAAGGTGTATCACAACTGAGGGTGACAAGAAATGGATAGAAAGCTGTCGTTGCTTCGCGTCAAAGGTGATAGAAAATGATGGTGCGTCAAAACCATTAATCATACATTGCATCATTCGTCAACAGTATTTGTGGGCGCTGATGACCGCGCAGTTGAGCACCCCACAAACCAAACATCATCATTGTTCATCAACAGTCTTTGAGCAAAATAGGTTTGTATATTCCAGAAGTTTTAAAGTCAGTCATGTCAGCTGTTACTTGTATAAGATCACCTCGTCAGTTCCAAGAGTTTATTGAAGAAATTGACGAAAATGACTTACCATATTATACAGTAGTATGCTCATTTAGCTGCGAAAAAGCTCTGGCCCGATTTTTTGAGCTCCTAACAACAATCGTAAGTTTCTTGAATGAACGGAATCATCCTCTGGCTGAGTTGCAAAATAACACATTTAACTAAACATATGAATGACCTTAATTTAAAATTACGAGGAGGTGTACACACAAATTAAATACATTTGACAAAAAACTGTTTTGTATCAGTATCAATTGAAAAAAAATGTTTCACGTATTTTAATACACGGTGTACTTTAAGTCCGGTAACACTTTCAATTATTTACCGGTATTGCAAAAGAACCGAATATTGTACAGATGTCATACATATGTCATTTTGAAGAGAAATCCTGAAAGTTTTCTTTCATGCATATCGCCACAGCGTAGTTTGGTAATTTGTCGATGGTCAGCGCTAGTCGCAAACATGGCGAGTTCAGGTGCGGAGCGAGTTTTCTGTGTGTTAAGAGTTCGACAAAAGCAAGTGTGCTACAGCTGTTCAACGGATGTTTAGAACAAAGTACGGTAAGAAGCTACCAACAAGGAAGGCCATTTACCACTGGCACAACAAATTCGTTACGACGGGTTGCTTGTGCACGGCAAAGAGAAGCGGACGTCCCAGTGAAGTGATGTGGAGCGCGTACGAGAGACATTCATAAGGAGTCCAATGAAAACAGTGCGTCGTGCATCCCGTGAACACTAAATGGTTCCAATAACAGTGTGGAAAGTCCTGCAACAGAAGTTGTCTATGAAACCATTCAAATTGGAGCTAGTGCAGAAGCTCAATGAAGACGACAGAGACAAGCGTTTTGAGTTTTGTTCGCAGTTGCAGCAATTGAATGAGGATGGGGATGGCATTGTTGCTCGCTTAATTTTTAGCGACGAAGCCACTTTCACACTAATGGGAAAGTGAACAGGCATAATTGTCGAATCTGGGGTACAAAGCATCCACATTAATGTACTGAATTAGAGTGTGATTCCCCAAAAGTAAATGTTTTTTGTGCCATGTCACGTCGGAAACTGTACGGGCGATCCTTCTTCGCCGAGAGCACTGTCACTGGATATTCCTACTTGAACATGTTGCAGCAATGGCTGATGCCTCAAATACAATCGGACTCTCCGTCCATCTTTCAGCAGGATGGGGCTCCAGCACATTTTCATCGTGAAGTTTGTGGGTACCTGAGCACGGAGCTGCCGCATCGATGGATCGGCCGTGCTACAGAAGAGGACAACTGTTTCATGAAGTGGTCTCCCCAATCACCAGATCTCACTCTGTGTGACTTTCTTCTGTGGGGACACATTGGAGATCTGGTACATGTACCGCCTCTACCACATGATATAGCAGAGCTCTGGGAGAGAATACGGGAAGCATCTGTACAATGTTTAGTTCTTGTGCAATAAATAATTGAAGGTGTTCCCCGAGTTTATGTACACCCTGTACATGCCAAACATTCAATCAGAGACTCAGTTTCCAGTAGATTTCTCTGTTGAACCTTTGAATACTTTAAAAATAAATTTTTAGTCTCATTTTTTAGATTTTGATGCAATTCCAAACGATATCAAGATTTTTCAAAATCCTTTTAATGCCGATATAAAAACTCTTGCCCCATAACTTTAAATTAAAATGGTTGACTTGGATTGTAGTGATTTTCGTGTAGATAAATACCTGAATTCATTATTACTGGAATTTTGTAAAGTCTTCTGCTTACACTGTTTTATCAGTTGCATAAGTTTTCTCTTGGATTTTCTGCTCCTTTCAGCACTACTTTTCTCTGTGAAGAAACATTCTTCAAAATGAAATGTACGAAAAGCATTTACAGATCTAAAGTAACTGATGAGCATCTGATGTCGCTGTTGATAATTTTCACTAGTAAGCTTGAATCACAACTGCAAACAATTGTAAATGGTAAGTTACAGCTACATAAATCTCCTTAATCGTAATTACAGAGATCATTATGTGTATTGCCTTTATATGTCCCTTAGGTACAATAAACTTTTAGGAAATCTCATAAAATTAATTACAATTAAAATGTTCAATTACATTATGATTGTCAGTTAATGTGAATCTTAGCTTAACAACTGATTATTGTACATATTTTTTATGATTTATTTTCATTGTAAGTTTTATAAACAATGAAAAACGAATCTGCCTTTGGAGTCCTTAGTTGTGTGTTCCACAAAGTGTGCTTCGCATTGCTCCTATTCTTTCGCCATTACAACACGATTTAATTCTTCTATCTCCCAGAATTTTTTCAAGAGAGTTTCAACGTCAGTGTCGGTTTTTACAAAGCATGATACGACCGGCCGCTTTGACGAAATGTTGTGCTGTACCGTTTGATACTGGCCTGACATGACCTAACCTAATTCTGTCTCTCGATGCACAGGGTGATCAGTTCCTAAGGAGATAGTCCTTGTCTTCTGAATGTGTGGACAAACTTATGCTCCTAGCAACACGTCGAGCTTACCGGGTGACAAAAATTCTGGATCAGCGAGTTGTACACTCGCCATGTCCCACGTGCTGGGATCAGTTGTTTGTTCCTGCAAGACATCGGTTATCTTCGGGAAAACTAAACATTCGACAGGTACCGTGAAGTTGTTTATACAGGAACTGACTTGAACAGAGACGCGGTGTTTTGTTTCTGAGAGGGTTGCACCTAATCCTTGAAAGGGTACTCTGCTGCGCTATCTTTGAAATCTGAGGCGTTGTGCGCATGATTCCGATATACAGCATGTCGGCGAACCAGAATCTAAGAGAGTACGACACATTTGGCGTTTGCCACTGGTATCTTGCAACTTCATTCTCGAAACTTCCTGGCAGATTAAAACTGTGTGTCGGACCGAGACTCGAACTCGGGACCTTTGCCTTTCGCGGGCAAGTGCTCTATCAACTGAGCTAACCCAAGCACGACTCACGACCCGTCCTCACAGCTTTAATTCTGACAGTACCTCGTCTCCTACCTTCTTCTGTGAAGTTTGGAAGGTAGGAGACGAGGTACTGGCAGAATTGAAGCTGTGAGGACGGTTTGTGAGTCGTGCTTTGGTAGCTCAGTTGGTAGAGCCCTTTGCCCGCGCAGGCAAAGGTGCCGAGATCGAGTCTCGGTCCGGTACACAGTTTTAATCTGCCAGGAAGTTTCATATCAGCGCACACTCCGCTGCAGAGTGAAAATCTCATTCTGGAAACTTTATTCTCGCTGTCGCAAACAGCACTCGTTTGCCAGGGCTAACTTTCAATAAGCAAGAACTAGATGTACTTGATGGATGTATACCATTCTGCTTGTGCTGCATGTCACTTGGACATTCCTTCCTTGATCCATCTTGCATGTGTTGTATTTCTGCGTGTGGCAACGTGTGGTGTCGTTTTCGACAAGCATGAGAAGAAACAGATTTGCAATTAGAAGTCCTATGACCACCCTTCAGACAGTTGAAGCACAAATTGTTGAGCATCATAACAGCTTTGGGTTCGCTACATGCGGCCTGCCTGAAGTTGCTGCACCTGTGCAATGCGTGAGGCAGTTTAACCATGACACATGCAGTTCTTTCTTTTATCTTTCAATTCTTTTATCTTGGCGGCTCGCGCATGCCTGCCCAGACGCGGGAGATTGCTGCGTTGTCAGATGCACGAGCCAAGAGTAGCAGCGCCATAGTATAGTATAGTTCGCAAACTACCTTTAGGGTGCAGCGCGCAGTTTATGAAGTAAAGCCACCACGGCCGCATTAACCCTTTCGCTGCTTCAGAGACGTGCTTCCCGCATTCCGCGCTGTGCGCGATTTTGTCATCACTGCACTGCTCGCCTGTGTAGACACATGGTGTTCCAACTGCTTTGACACACTTATCATTCGATTTCACAAAAACTATTTGGCCCAAAAATTTGATTTTTTACACATCTTCTTGACTGATACCTTCCCCACATAAATGACTCGTCCGTGCTCTGCACTGCAGTCGAACTCTGGCAACGTCATTCTCTGTTCAGTGGCTGACTGTGTTTTGTGATGTCAGATGCGCAGAAAGAACCTAAACTCGGGCGCCGTCGTAAATGACGCGCAATTTAGCAGCGACGTAGGTTCGTATCGAATGCCCAAAGTGCTTGACGTTGGAGACGTTCTGCTGTTTGTTCCCAGATGTGCTGTGTCATGATGGTATTGTAGCCTTGACGTTTTCCAATCGATTTGCATTTATTTTCAAGAAAATCACACATCTTTTTTAATGTCGAAAAGCTATTGGGACTCAGACAGGCTTCAAATTCTGTTATTACAGACTGGTCAACCTTCTCTATAAGGAGCTATGACGTAATTATGTCTTGCAAGGATATATCTAGTTGTAATGCCACCAGCGCATGCACATTGCTTGCAGCCTTGTTAAGTAGTGCACTATGTTATTAGTGGGGCACCCAAACCACATCCTCCCCTTCGCTAATACAATCACATTTTCAGGCCTGAGTTATTCGAATGTCCCCCTCCTACTATATCAGTTTGATTGGCTAATTAATTAAATTGATTATTTAATTAACCCCTTCCCCCTTGGTAAATCACCAAGCCCTCCCTTCCAACCCCCGCCCCTCCCACAACTGGAAATTGGCGGGTCTGTGCTGGAGAGGAGGAATTTCACGACAGAAAATTCAGTTACACAGCAAAGGGTAGATTGTTTATTTATAAAATTCAATTAGCAGGTGATGGATCTCTCTTGTCTTCATTCTCCGCTGTTTGGGAAGACGCAGGTCTTGTCAGATACATCGAAAACAATTAATTCGATAGCTTTATTTTGATTCCGATCGCGCAAGGAATACCGTGGACACAATTCACTTGACGTTGTTACACGGTTAAAAATATCTTTCGCTGCGACAGCACGGCACTGCGCGCCCACGCCGCGGCCGCTTCGTGTATTCCCGCGACCACTGTCGACTGCCGCACAGCCAGCTGCCCCATTCGACCGAATAAACAAATTAGTTAAAGTGTTTCGCGCCTCAATGCACTTGCAAATGTTGCTTTAAACAATTTGTTTCAAATACACCACTCACCATTCTCTCACAAAAATAAGTAAAAAAAAGGCACATTGCCTTTTTAATTGAGGTCACTAAACCGGTACATATATCTGATTTGGTCCTGTTTTGAAAAAACATATAAGAGGAGTAGTAATTTGTGTTATGTCTCTAGTAGTTTTGAGCTGCAAGCGTTTTAAATTTTTTCTGCTGTTAAACTTAAAAACATTATAACAAAATCCTAAATATCTTTTATCGAGTAGAAAAATTTGGAGAATGAAGACTGATACATGTTATTTTTGATAGTATTCAAAAAATGGTACAAATGGCTCTGAGCACTATGGGACTTAACTACTGTGGTCATCAGTCCCCTAGAACTTAGAACTACTTAAACCTAACTAACCTAAGGACATCACACACATCCATGCCCGAGGCAGGATTCGAACCTGCGACCGTAGCGGTCTCGCGGTTCCAGACTGTAGCGCCTAGAACCACACGGCCACACCGGCCAGCTAACATATCTGTACTTAAAGTGTATCTGCACTCGTAATTTACAGTCATTAATACCACTTATGTACCGAAAGAGGAAAAATTAACCAATACTGTGATTTACAAATAAAATTTTTACCTGTTGTGAGTCTGTTTCTCTTCTTAGTACTTATCTGTCCTGATTTTGAAAAGATTCGTTCACAGGGCGCTGACATTGCTGTGTTAAGGTAGGCGCGAATTGAAACGCGTATAGCACGTGTGACGTGACACGACACTACAGCGCGACACGCACGTGCCGCACGGGTCGCGCGGGTGCAGCGCATATTGCGCCGCGTACACCATGCTTCGCACGCGCCGACTGGGGACGCTCTGCGGTGACAGAACCGAAGCGCGCGCAACCTGTCATCTTTCTCAAACGATTTTACAGAAACTATTCACTGAAAACATTTGATTTTTGCCTTACTTGTAGCGTTATATGTCAGCTTCGTGGCGAAGTACCCATCATCTCGCTAATGGCCATTATTATAGTGATGTACACATTTTAGTAAGACACTACGCAAAACTCAAAAAGTCTGCAACGAAAATTAGGGGTCGCTATGATTTTGCGTTTGGTGCGTATTGCACCATATGTTGCTGCGTATGAAATGTAGCTAACATGTTGAATTTTTGTTTAGACTTGGGAGGAGGTCTCTATCTGCCTACGATCTCGAGACAATGGATCCTATGAGGCGCGCTCAATTCCGATCACCAGCCCTAGAGAATGAAACACTCGCAACGTCTCTCATATCTCCTAAACCGCTCGAGACATCGAAACGAAAGTTTGGCGAATGATAGCACACAAGGAGGAGAGTGTTTTGCCAATTCTTAAACACACGGAACTTTCTTATCTATGGCGATATATCAGTACTTATACTTCGCTTTTTATTTACTTCACTCAAGTGACTGTAATTTTTTAAGAGTTATAGACAGCCAGCGAAACAATAGCTCCCTAGCACGAAAATAAACATGAAATTTCTTCTTTTATGTTACTGCAAACCGACACTATGAGGTTTTTCGGAAGCTATTGAGCTCTGTGATTGCCATTTACTTGTTTAATGAGGCACTCAGTTTCGGAATTCTGACTCAACAATTGCTGTGAGATGAGTTTCGCAAATTACACTGTGATAAAGGAAGTACAATTAAACCTGCCACCAAGATAAATGCCGTTACTCATAAATGATGATGCTTCTTCGACTGAGAAAAGGTTGACAAGTAACCCATCGTATTTTTAACACTGAGAGACTGGAATGGAAACTTACCAGATGATTTTATTCCTTCTCTTGATCTTAGCAGTATTAAAATAATGTCGAGCGTTCCTTCATGTGGAATGATAGGCACATGCCAGACACTGTTTACTCACCTACGGCTTGCCAAACAGACAATGTGTGATCGCGAATAAAATAGTTGTGATTGGGAAAAATAAACAATTGATCTGTCTCACAACACAATGGTCAGTGTACTGTCAGCAGTGGAGGATAATGCGCGCGACAGGAGTGTACAAGCTAGCCATGTGTGCCTTGTGAGCTGGAGTTCGAAAAACATTGTCATCAAAACAGATTTGCCTTTCTCAGAAGTACATTTCAACAAATTAAATACATCTAATCATGAGACTCTTTTAGAATATTCCTACTTTCGTAATAATACCGACCATTTTCTTCATTTGTGTAGCCTGTTGTATAATTCGTTTATTAATGCTGATAATGTGCATGCAACAATTGAAATGCTTTTTCTCATAACGGCGAACCAACTAAAACATTGTTGTTTGTGACTGCTTTTCGACTGTTTCTTGCTTGCAGTAGAAATGTGATGTTCACATGGAAGTAGTACAGTGTGTTGTATTATTACATCCACATCCAAGTAATCGCAGCGAGACTTCTATACTTCAGATCTTGGACGCTTTTACCAGAAGCACAAAGAGGTCACACCTGTGGAGATAATCCCTTTGCAAATTTTTGTAACATATCGTACAGATACGCCAGCATACTAGGCAGCGAGAAGATAACCTTGTTTTACTTTCCTACCTTGCTTCTTAATCACATGATTTTATAATATTCCTTGCTTATTATTCTCTACCCTCCCTCCCTTCTTGCGATCTGAAAACATCGCGGAGGCATATGATACAATTCTAGCAGCCAATGGCTCACCAGTTACTGAAGTGTGCATTTTTCTTGACAGAAGAAAAACAAAACAAAACTACACAGATACAAATAACAGAAAAGTAAAATGTACTAAAGAAGGTGGAGCGTTTAAATGACGAAAAACGAAACACTACACAAAGGCAATACAATTAAGTATACTGTAAGGCAGGCACGTTTCGCGTCCCAGTAGCGTCACGTCGCTTTTTGCGCGGTCCCATTTGAACCTGTGATGTTACAAAAACGTGCGCTGCGCTGCGTCGCGCCACACGCGCTATACGCGTCTCAATTTGCGCGAGGCGTTGTGATTGAGGCACAGTTTCTCGCGCCGCGCGTCGCGTGTGCCTCGCTAGCACTGTGGGAAATTTGAGGCGGGGAGCGGAAAAGTAGCCCGGACATGTGCTCACATCGGAACGGCTCATATGAGCAGTGGTAGTATTGTCCATACGATAAATTTTGCATTACTGTGTACTAAATTTCATTGCTTTTGGGTAGTGTTTCGTTTTCCGCCATTTAAACGCTCCAGCTTTCTTGGATAGTACATTATGCTTTTCTGTTATTTATATCTGTATAGTTTTGTTTATCTTCTGTCAAGAAAACTGCATACTTCAGTAATTGATGAGCCATTGGCCGCTGGAATTGTATCATATGCCTCTACGATGTTTTCAGATCGCAAGAAGGGAGGGAGGGTAGAGAATAATAAGCAAGGAATATTATAAAATCATGTGATTAAGAAGCAAGGCAGGAAAGTAAAACAAGGTTATCTTCTCGCTGCCTAGTATGCTGGCGTATCTGTACGATATGTTACAAAAATTTGCAAAGGGATTATCTCCACAGGTGTGACCTCTTTGTGCTTCTGGTAAAAGCGTCCTAGATCTGAAGTATAGAAGTCTCGCTGCGATTACTTGGATGTGGATGTAATAATACAACACACTGTACTACATCCATGTGAACATCACATTTCTACTGCAAGCTAGAAACAGTCGAAAAGCAGTCACAAACAACAATGTTTTAGTTGGTTCGCCGTTATGAGAAAAAGCATTTCAATTGTTGCATGCACATTATCAGCATCAATAAACTAATTATACAACAGGCTACACAAAGGAAGAAAATGGTCGGTATTATTACGAAAGTAGCAATATCCTAAAAGAGTGTTATGAGTAGACATATTTAACTTGTTGAAATGTACTGCAGACAAAGGCAGATCTACTTTCATGACAATGTTTTTCGAACTCCAACTCACAAGGCACACATGGCTAGCTTGTGCATTCCTGTCGCGCGCATTATCCTCCGCTGCTGACAATACACTGACCATTCTGTTGTGCGACAGATCAATTGTTTATTTTTCTCAATAGCAACTATTGTTGGCAAGCTGTAGGTGAGTAACAAGTGTCTGGTATGTGCCTGTCATTCCACCTGAAGGAACGCTCGTCATTATTTTAATACTGCTAAGATCAAGAGAAGGAATAAAATCCTTTGGTAGTTTCCATTCCAGCTGCTCAGTGTTAAAAACACGATTGAGTACGGGGATTCCACAAAAATTCCAACAGAATTGGCAATCTATTTTTGTGTGAGTTGTTAAACTTTTCTTATTCGAAGAAGCATCACTGTTTGTGAGTAACGGCCACATTTCTCGTGGTGACTGGTTTAACTGTACTTCCTTTATCACAGTGTAATTTGCCAAACTCATCTCACAGCAGCTATTGAGACAGAATTCCGAAACGTAGTGCATCGTTTAACAAGAAATTGGCAATCACAGAGCTCAATAGCTTACGAAGAACCTCATAGTGTCGGTTTGCAGTAACATAAAAAAATAAATTTCATGTTTATTTTCATATTAGGAAGCTCCTGTTTCGCTAGCTGTCGATAACTCTTAAAAAATTAGAGTAACTGGAGTGAAATAAATAAAAAGAGAAGTATAAGTACTGATATATCGCCATAGATAAGAAAGGTCCGTGTGTTTAAGACTTGGCAAAACACTCTCCTCTTTATGTGCTATCATTCGCCAAACTTTCGATGTCTCGAGCGGTTTAGGAGATATGAGAGATGTGGCGAGTTTTTCATTCTCGTTGGCGTGAGATCAAAAGTGAGCGCGCTACATGGGATCCATTTTCTAGAGATCAGAGGCAGATAGAGACCACCTCCCAAGTCTAAACAAAAATTCAATATGTTAGCTAAATTTCATACGCAGGAACATGTGGTGTAATACGACCCCTAATTTTCGTTGCAGACTTTTTGGGTTTTGCGTAGTGTCTTACTAAAATGTGTACATCACTATAATAATGGCCATTAGCGAGATGATGGGCACTTCGCCACGAAGCTGACATATAACGCTACAAGTAAGGCAAAAATCAAATGTTTTCAGTTAATAGTTACTGTGAAATAGTTTGAGAAAGATAACAGGTTGGGCGCGCTTCGGTTCTGTCAGCGCAGAGCGTGGCGCGTGCGAAGTATGGTGTACGCGGCGCAATATGCGCTGCACCCGCACGACTCGTGCGGCACGTGCGTGTCGCGCTGTAGTGTCGTGTCACGTCACACGTGCTATATGCGACTCAATTTGCGCCTACCAGGCATCAAAGCAGATTTGCCTTTCTCAGAAGTACATTCCAACAAATTAAATACATCTAATCACGACACTCTTTTAGGATATTCCTACTTTTGTAATAATACCGACCATTTTCTTCATTTGTGTAGCCTGTTGTATAATTCGTTTATTAATGCTGATAATGTGCATGCAACAATTGAAATGCTTTTTCTCATCACGGCGAACCAACTAAAACATTGTTATTTGTGACTGCTTTTCGACTTTCCAGCTTGCAGTAGAAATGTGATGTTCACGTGGATGTAGTACAGCGTGTCGTATTATTACATCCATATCCAAGTAATCGCAGCGAGACTTCTACACTTCAGATCTTGGACGCTTATTATCAGAAGCACAAAGAGGTCACACCTATGGAGATAATCCCTTTGCAAATTTTTGTAACATATCGTACAGATACGCCAGCATACTAGGCAGCGAGAAGATAACCTTGTTTTACTTTCCTGCCTTGCTTCTTAATCACATGATTTTATAATATTCCTTGCTTACCCTCCCTCCCTTCTTGCGATCTGAAAACATCGTGGAGGCATATGATACAATTCCAGCAGCCAATGGCTCACCAGTTACTGAAGTGTGCATTTTTCTTGACAGAAGAAAAACAAAACAAACTATACAGATACAAATAACAGAAAAGTAAAATTTACTAACGAAAAAAGGTGGAGCGTTTAAATGGCGAATAACGAAACACTACACAAAGGCAATAAAATTTAGTATACTGTAATGCAGGCGCGCTTCGCGTCCCAGTCGCCTCACGTTGCAATTTCGCACGGTCCCATTTGAACCTGAGAAGTTACAAAAACACGCGCTGCGCTGCGCCGCGCCACACGCATCTGAATTTGCGCCTAGCCTTACTTCTAGAGCCAATTGAACAGGCGCGGCTTGTAATTAAAGACTCTGAAGCGAAGCCGCCCAATATATATATTAAAATAAATTTGTCAGTGCCGTATTACAAAAGTTAAATTATCAGAAGGTATTTCACATATTTCTCCCGGGGATTTAAGTAAGTGATGCTCTTCAAACAAAAATAGTGGCTAGTCTTCAGGCTGCGCCTCGAAATGACGCTTAGCTGTATGTAGCAGAGGTTTGGAGGCGTGGCTTCCTCGGAGTACAGCTCTTATGCGCGTCCCAAGGGTTCTGGTGTTTCAGCCTAAAGGAGTCCCACCAACCTGCTCACAGCTTTCACGCTCCACTGCTTACATCAAAAGGGAATGAATAGAGTTGCTGAAATTTCGTTGTCGAATTCCTGTCGCTGCATATTCTGTTATGCTTTGACGCGTCTATAATCGACGTTTAGTTTTACAGTTTTGATAGTATTTTAGATAGTATTTTTTGTCCTTGTCATTGGCTATTATGTCCATCGTTGAATAAGTGTGCAGATGTCTAGCCAGAGTGCACTAGAGTACGGTAAGATAACGCCGCTTTCACACTATACGGTTTTGACCGTACGGCAAAAAGCCGTACGGCTGTAGGTGTGAAGAAATGTATGGCGCCTTTCACATTATACGGCGACGGCAAAATGCCGCTGCCGTGCCGTGCTGCAGCCGTGTCTTGCCACTACAACAGACGGTCGCCGTACGGCAAGTTCGACAACAGTGGCCTACGTGACTAAGTGCATGCTTTCACACTGGACGGTTTTGAGCCGTACGGCGTCGACTAGTTCGTTGTAGTGTCGTTTTATTCATTTGTGTTTATTCTTGTTTACTGAAAAGTGTAGAAGAATGGATGAAATTGATACTGAACTTTTGATAACCTTGGTGGAAGTAAGACCTGTTCTGTGGGACAAAACTCTAGATGCGTATAGAGATCGTATTGCTACAAAGAATGCTTGGCGGGAAGTTTGCGTAGCACTGAAGCAAGATTTTGATGAGATGGAAGACAAAGATAAAAATGCGTTTGGTAAGTATTTATTTAATATATTAATATTACATTTAATACGTTTTAAACAGTTTTTATTTAACGTTATAAATTTTATTCTAAAAGTAAATCGTTTGTTTATAAGTAAATTACTGCTACCAGTCACGTTTTTTTTGTTTTGTTTATATTTTGCACGACGCGTTTCGGGAAATAATTCCCATCCTTAAGTGCGTTTTTCTCTAAGTTTTCATCATGTGTGGTGTCTTTTTATGTGTCAGGTCTTGCATTCTGTTTTCTTTACTGTAATTTATAAGAGAAACACGCACAAGACCTCACAAATAAAAAAACACTACACATAATGAAAACTTAGAGAAAAAAACGCACTTGAAGATCGGAATTATTTCCCGAAACGCGTCGTACAAAATATAAACAAAACGATTAAAAACGTGAGTGGTAGCAGTAATTTATTTATAAAGAAAACTATTTACTATACAGTCGCAGGCTTTCACAAACAATCTACAAAAAGGAAAAGGCTTGTTAATTTATATCTTTGACATCTGCCATGACACGCTTCCAGCATTTGTCATAAAATATTTACAAAGAGTGTTCCTTATGGCGTTGGCTGTCAGTCCTCCTCTTATGTTGGCATCTTGGGCTAAGTCTTCCAAACCAGTGAAGGATGTGGTGTCTTCAATTATAAATCCATCTCTCTGACGTACAAAATTGTGTAAAACAATGCAAGCTTTAACCATTTTTACTGCAAAATCTGGATGAACATTTAAAGGTCGGTGAAACAACCGCCACTTATTGGTGAGGATGCCAAAAGCACATTCCACATACCTCCTTGCTCTGCACAAACGGTAATTAAATACACGTTTCTCAACTGTCAAGTTTGTTCCCCCAAAAGGCCGGAGCAAATGCGTGTGTAGGCCAAATGCTGCGTCTCCCACGAAGAAGTAGGGTACTTTTGGACCTTCCGTACCAGGCAGACATTGGACGTCTGGAAATTCCAGGGAATTACTTTCTATTGACTTCCATAAACTGGACCGTCTGAACACTGAAGAGTCACAGTCTTTGCCATAACTTCCTACGTCGACATAAATGAACCTGTAGTTGGAATCCGCTACAGCCATCAGAACCACAGAAAAGTATTCTTTGTAATTGAAGTACATTGATCCGCTATTAAATGGGGCAGTAAGACGGATATGTTTTCCATCCACCGCTCCTAAGCAGTGGGGGAAATTAGCAGTACGTTCAAATCCAGCCGCTATTGATTCCCATACCTCTTTGGTCGGTCTTTGTATACATTCTTCCCGCAGTGATGACCAAATTGCTGTGCATACATCATTAACCACTTTACTTGCTGTAGAAATCCCAATTCTGTACTGGAAATGTAAGTCAGTGAAGGAACAACCGCTTGCCAGATACCTGAACAAAACGAAAAAAAATCAGTGACATTTAGTTTGCAGTGGACATTTTTTGTTACAGTTTTGCTTTTTTCTATACAAAATTAAAATGTTTTCATACAGTTTTGTTTCCTTTTGATGTAGGTATAGAAGTAATACGGAGGTGGACCAATCTACGAGACTCCTTTGTGAAGTCAAACATAAAAATTCAAGCTGCGAAAAAAAGTGGCTCAGCAGCAAAGAAAAAGAAAAAGTATGTATATTCTGATCAGCTGCAGTTTCTAAAAAAGCTGTATGATGCTCGAGAGACGGAGGACAGTTTTCAATCGGAACGCACCGCCAGACTGGAAGAAGATATAGAAACGCAGGGCTCCGTCGAAAATACTGAGAATGTTTCTGGGCCATTTGATACAGCACCCACACAACAAACATCCAAAAGCGAGTGCCATACAAACAGAAAACATAGAAAACCTGATGCAATCGAAATGAAAATATTACGAGCTCTGGAAGAAGACAAACCTTGCAGCAAAATGTCATTTTTACTTAGTCTGAAGCCTCATCTGGAAAAATTTGATGAACAGGATTATCTTCAGTTTCAGATGGGAGTCCTCAAAGTTATAGAAAATATATATGAAAGGAGAAATATATTGACAGCTCAACCTCCTCCATTTACCCATTACACACCTCCCATGCCCTATAATAATAGATTTCAAGCTTATTCTTATTCACCTATGGAAAATGCTGCTCCAATATCCTCTTACCATACGCATCAGATTCGTCCTCCTCCAGCTGCACCAAACCCAACTACTTTTCTCGAACAACCATTACAGACTTCTCAAGGTCGCAGTTCTTATCAACGAATTAATAAAGTGCCACCACCATACCCTTCGCCTTCCACAAGTAGCCATGAAGGCCCACCATCAACAACGCAGTTCTACAACGTTTTTGCAGAGAGCCTGTCGCCACAAAGTGACAGTACAGTCAGTCCTGCTACAAACTCTTTGGTTTCAACTGCTGATATTGATATTGACTTTTCTACTTCATAATCTGAGCGTAA
The DNA here is from genome assembly GCF_023864275.1 of Schistocerca cancellata. Classification (NCBI taxonomy): domain Eukaryota; kingdom Metazoa; phylum Arthropoda; class Insecta; order Orthoptera; family Acrididae; genus Schistocerca; species Schistocerca cancellata. The sequence goes on from NC_064633.1 coordinate 192,304,753, forward strand.
TAAAAATGTAAAACACAAATAAATAAGTAAATAAACAGAACTAGTTTTTATGTATTAAATTACCTTAACGTGATAGCCAGCATTTGAACAGGTTGGATGCAATTGCGGAATTGTGTGTTTTGTCGTTGTAACACATCCTTTAGTTTTCTATGTAATTCGTCAAACGAGGTAATAGACATTCGGAAATAGTTAAAGAATTTATTTCCGTCGTTCCTCAAATCTTCAAAGAGTGTATAAAATAAACCCACTTCGTCTCTTCTCTGGTTAATGGGGTGTACCCACAAAAGACGACCTTTTCTTTTGCGGCGACGATGAAGCAACCACAAAGCAACAACTCGTTTACGGTTCATCTTGATACACACATTAAGCAAACTGAATAGACACCAACAACTGGTCACGTCAAAAAGCCGTGTAATGTGAAAGCAACACAGGCACGGCTAAAACTCGTACGGCTTTTTGCCGTACGGTCAAAACCGTATAGTGTGAAAGCGGCGTAAGTATTACCACATAGCGAGAGTTTTACGAATTATTAGAGGAAAAAGAGCGCGGATTATATCCTGTCCGTGAAATGTGTCCCGTTACTTTATTTTCCTTGCTTGCTGTCTGCAGGTAACGTGTGTTATTAGCGAGTTACTTTTTGTACCATGCATAAGATTAGTGAGCTTTACTGTCATGCAAATAACAGCAACATACCACGTTTCGAAAACAACACAGTATGAATTCAATGTGCAATTTATCAGGTAAAATTATGGAGCATGCGGTTACGCTGAAAGTGAAAGTCTTGGTGCGTCCAGTTCCAGGGTAAACATGAATCATTAACAAAACCAATGTATATCCAGGCAAGGGTATACACCCAATTTTAACAAAGCAATTTACAATGCGGCTGAGTTGTTGCGTGCACTATATCACTTAAAATGAATACTTTTGTAATATACATGTATAAATATCGGTGTGTGAATTACATTAGCTGTTGCTCGATTTGCTCTTGTCAATCACAGCACAGGATCCGGTGGCGTCACTGAAACATCATTGTTTCGTCACACGAACTCACAGACGCCGCGGTTTGAGCACGCAAAACATTTAAACATCTGAAGTTTAGAAATGAAAATACCAAAAAATATTAGGCATGCTGCGAAGCTACCATACACAGCATTAAAAATCTCTCCAAAACACTGCTTTTAGTATGATTTGTTGTGGTAAACTGTCGGGAAACGTGACGTTGGAGGATAAGCTACCTGTAGATTTTCTTGGAGTTAGCCTTTGATGTTATTTATTAGTTGATTATGAAACAGAAAGGAAATACAGTTTGTAAAATTTTGACTAGAGTACAGTATTTCCCCCCTCCCCTCTCCTGAAATCTTGGTTGTGGTGACAGACTGCTCTCTAGCGTAGCCCGAGATCTAGAGAAGTTCGATTGATAAATGTCGCAGCCTTCTCCAGTTTGGAAACCACGAGCCGCACCCACAATTGATATAACGTTGAGTACAGAAATTTTCTTGTTCGCACCATTTTAAAGTATCACTGGCCCTGGGCAAATATCCTTCAGCTAAATATTTGTTCAAGTCGACATTGTCGCATTTTCCAGTTCGTGACTAGCGTGGAGCTGATTAATAGTTTCATTGAACTCCTGCCAGATTGAAGAAATGTCATGTGTTACGGTAGTAGCTGGTTGAGAAATTAGTTGTGTTTATTCTTGTTGAACAACCGAAGTTTTCATTTCTGCAATATCCTTCTTGTAGAAGTCCTGAGATGTTTTGTCGTCTGAAGATTCTTGCCTCTTTAAATCGGGGTCCAGTAACGTTCCGTGAGTAATCAGTATTCGTTGCTGGAGATAACCCCAAACCGCTCTGATAACCCTTCAAGCAAATTATCAGCCATGACTCTGTTTCTTGAGGACATCCTTTATTTTTGTCTTTAAAATACTTTAGATACTGTTCCATTAATCTTGCCCGTGCCATTAATCTTGGCAAGATTTTTATTTTTGAAAGTGAGAATGTTTTCTCTGAGGACACCTCTTTAGTTAACTCAACGAAATCTTTCAAAATCCGTAAAGCCTGTTGCGTTATCTCCCAGTCTGTATTTTTACGTTTAAGGTGATCGATTTTCCACCAAAAATAGGGAGGCAAGAAATTATGGGATCTTTATTTCAAGCAAATCTTTGCAAAATTTCGTAAATAGAGCTACATCTGGTTGGGACATCTTGTTTTAGTTTCAGTCGATCTTTTTCTTTTAATTTTCTAGCATTTCTGCAAGTTTGCTTAAAGCAAAGGTACTCTTCTTGAGATACGTAACAGCTCTTTTGACCTCGTCAACCGTTTTCTATATGGACTTCCGAATTGCGTGCTGCACATTGAGGTTTAAAGAAAGTGCAAAGCAAAGGATACGTGGAAGTTTCAGAAGCATTGCAACTACTTTCGTTTTTCGTGCATTGTCTGTTACTATGCCAGTGATGTGAAAACTAATATTACATTCGGCGATAAGAGCCTTTACGCAGTTTGAGATGTTTTTGCCGTGTGTCTGTCTTCAAATTGTAAACACTCTAAAATATATTACTTTAGTTCACTCTTCTGTTCTATTAAATGGGCAGTGAGTGCATAGAAACTAATGTTACTGTATTTACACTCGTCTACCCATCAGACAAACTGCCTTTGCAGTGTACAAATCATTTTCAATTTCATCAAATAATTCATTATACAAACTGGGCATTAGAGAGTTTGACAACGTTTCTCGATTTGGTAAATTATACTTTGGGCAAAGCATATATATCAGTTTTTTTAACTCTCTGTCTTCAGCTATAGAAAAAGAATGGCATTCTCTGCAAATCATTTTTAAAAACAGTGCATCTAATACCACACTTTTATTTAATGTGAGCTACTTTATAATAGTAACAAATTTACTTACTGGTTGTTGTAAATGAGAAGCAGTTGAGGATGAGAACGTCACAAAAGAAAATAAATCAGGACTTGTTCCAGAACCTGACGACACTCGATACAGCTTGAGACTCAGTTTGCCTTTCTGGGAGAATACCTTCACCCGCGGCGGAAGCAGACATCAATGAGGATGGTTCACGAGAAATAGATTACTCGAATTTCTGCGTCGATTGACGACAATCTTCCTGACCTGCATTTTTACAGAAGTTCTATAGGACACCTCGGTTTTAGATGTCTCTTCAGGTTTGATGGTGAGCCAGAAGACATGGAAATTATCTGCTGACAGTAGCGGCACTTTCCTTTTTTTCCATTTTTATAAAATGGTACCATACATCGCCCCTGATTCTTCCAGGCGAAGGGTATGTGAGTGTCACATTGTTCTGCGGCACTGAAAAGTGCATTGGAAAAATTAAAATATTTACTATTAAAATAGACTTTTTAAATAAACTGGTGTCCAAAATTAAAGCAACAAACGGATATTTTGCAAGGTTGCCACAAAACAGTATAGACAGGTGATAGCAAAGTACACTCATTCTCAATTAAGGATAATTGCAGAATGTGGTGCCACACAATGTGGCAATCAATATGGGATATGATCACCATGCACACGTACACAGGCCGCACAACGGGTTGGCATACTCTGGATGCAGCTGCTGGGTTATAGCATCCCATTCTTGCATCAGTGCCTGTCGGAGCTCCTGAAGTGTCGAAGGGGTTTGAAGACGTGCAGCGATACGTCGACCGAGAGCATCCCAGACGTGCTTGATGGGGTTTATGTCTGGTGAACAGGCAGGCCACTCCATTCGCCTGATATCTTCTGTTTCAAGGTACTCCTCTACGATGGAAGCTCGGTGGGGCCGTGCATTATCATCCATCAGGAGGAAGGCGGGACCCACTGTACCCCTAAACTAAAAGGCGGACACACTGGTGCAAAATGATGTCCCGATACACCTGACCTTTTACAGTTCCTCTGTCAAAGACATACAGGGGTGTACCTGCACCAATCATAATCCCACCCCACACCATCAAACCATGACCTCCATACAGGTCCCTTTCAAGGACATTAAGGGGTTGGTATCTGGTTCCTGGTTCACGCCAGATGAAAACCCGGCGAGAATCAGACTATACTTGGACTTGTCTGTGAACATAACCTGAGACCACTGTTCCAATAGCCACGTACTGTGTTCTTGGTACCAGGCTTTACGGGAACTCCTGTGACCAGGGGTCGGCGGAATACACCTTGCAGGTCTCCAGGGGAATAAACCATGTCTGTTCAGTGGTCTGTAGACTGTGTGTCTGGAGACAACTGTTCCAGTGGCTGCGGTAAGGTCCCGAGCAAGGCTATCTCCAGTACTCCATGGCTGTCTGCGGGCACTGATGGTGAGATATAGGTCTTCTTGTGGTGTTGTACACTGTGGACGTCCCGTACTATAGCGCCTGGACACGTTTCCTGTCTGCTGAAATCGTTGCCATAATCTTTGAGATTATACTTTGTGGCACACGGAGGGCCCATGCTATGACCTGCCGCGTTTGACCAGCCTCCAGTCGCCCTAGTATTCTACCCCTCATAACGTCATCAATATGTGTTCTTTGAGCCATTTTCAACGCACAGTCACCATTAGCACGTCCGAAAACGTCTGCACACTTACTCGCTGCAGCGTACTCTGACATGCACCAACACACCTCTGCGTGTGTGGAATGCTGCCAGCGCCACCGTGCGACCGCAGGTCAAATGCACCGCATGGTCATACACCGAGGTGTTTTAAACCCGCAAACCGCCTACCAGAGAGTTGTTTCGCCATGTATCAGCATTATCCTTAATTTATGAGCATGAGTGTAAAAACAAGGTAAAGAATACAAAACGTAATCTAGTGCAACATGCCTAACGGTAGACAAAAATTTTCTTCCTTTTTTTCCAACTTAACGGATTTGCACACACATTCTGACAACTGGTTAATATGCTCAGTGTGGGGTGTGAGCATCTGTGGCACCTAGATAGACCTAACAACGACGGTACATACTGTGAATGATATCGTCAATCTTATTTTGAGGCAATATCGCCCATCCTTCCTACAGAGCTGCTCACAAGTCTTGGAAAGTGGTTCGTGGCTGCTAATGTCATGCAACCCGTTTCCCTGCGCATCCCAGATCTGCCCTATGGGATTCAAATCGGGAGAGCGAGCAGACCACGTCATGCTTGCAATATCTTCCGTTTCCAAAAAAACATGAGCTACCTGCGCTCTATGAGGCAAAGCATTGTCGTCCATCAATATGAAGTCTGAGGCCACAGTACCTCGCAACAACCGCGCATGAGATCCCAAGATCTCCTCACGGTACCTGGCGGCAGCTAAATCATGCTAATTCATGAAGAGGTTTTCGAGTGGTCAACATAATCCCCGCCCTCACGCCGGCCGCTGTGGCCGGCGGTTCTAGGCGCTTCAGTCCGGAATCGCGCGACTGCTACGGTCGCAGGTTCGAATCCTGCCTCGGGCATGGATGTGCGTGATGTCCTGAGGTTAGTTAGGTTTAAGCAGTTCTAAGCTCTAGGGGACTGATGACCTCAGATGTTAAGTCCCATAGCGCTCAGAGCCATTTGACCCATTTGAACCTGTCCACACCATTAGGGATCCTCCTCGATGTCGGTCTCTTTCCGCAATGTTTGAGTCCCGAAATCGTGTTCCACGTCCCCTCCAGATGCGAATCCGTCGAGTGTCACTCTCCACACCAAATCGGGACCCATCTGCAAAAAGACATTGGCCCACCATTCGACCGTCCAGGTGGCATGCTGACGGCTCCACTGTAGACGTTCCCTTGTGTGAAGACACGCCAGACGTAAACAGACAGCAGGTCTCCAAAAATAAAGGCCACTTTGCTGAAGCATTCAGCACACCGTTTGCCTCGATACAACACATCCAGAGAATGCTGCGCATTGCTAAGGCGACACCGTCGTGTCCTTACAGCCAAATAACGGTCCACTCTTTCTGATGTCACACTTGGTCCCCTGTCCTGGTCTCTGGGATACAGTTTCGGTCTCTGCAAACTGTCACATCATCCGAGAAACAACAGAATATTCACATTAAACCATCGGGGCACATCAGATTGCGACTCCCCTGCTTCCAACTATGACTGTGTACTCAACGATTGTGGATGTAGATCTACCCCGCAAACACTACAACGCGTGATTGCTGGCGTGGTTGTCCGTTTATCGGAATGCTACCTCCTGTGCAGAACACGATCTTAACGACATCCATTGACAGTTTGTATGATTATATCGTGAATTACACACAGGATGGGGAAATAATGATATGTTGCTTTAATTTTGGAGACCAGTGTAGTAAAAATTTAAAGTGAAGAAAAACATACATCAGCACATTCTATAATCAGAATTTGTAGAATGGGATGTAGGACGTTGTGATCTGTGAAACCTTGACCCACACAGTTTGTATCATGTACAAACAGATCTAAAACATTTATAGTCATGAAGAACTTCGAGGAGGATTTCACTGCTGGAAGATCAAAAATTTTGAATAATGTGATACACGAATTTGGGCTACATAATGTGCGAACAAGAGATGGAAGGATAATGCTGCGGATGTTGTTGTTGTTGTGGTCTTCAGTCCTGAGACTGGTTTGATGTAGCTCTCCATGCTACTCTATCCTGTGCAAGCTTCTTCATCTCCCAGTACCTACTGCAACCTACATCCTTCTGAATCTGCTTAGTGTATTCATCTCTTGGTCTCCCTCTACGATTTTTACCCTCCACGCTGCCCTCCAAAACTAAATTGGTGATCCATTGATGTCTCAGAACATGTCCTACCAACCGATCCCTTCTTCTGGTCAAGTTGTGCCACAAACTTCTCTTCTCCTCAATCCTCTTCCTCATTAGTTATGTGATCTACCCATCTAATCTTCAGCATTCTTCTGTAGCAATGGTGCGGATAAAGGCAGGAAAAAAAAGTGGAAATGAAGCCTGTGGCTTAGGATCTAAGAAATTTTCTACGTATGCAGCCATTAGTTCTAACAGTATGTCTGTATTGTTACTGTAGAACGTAGTTGGCCATAATTTACTCATGTACTTACTATATTTAGTTAGATTAGCAATTTCTGTGTTAATGTTTTCTTACTTCCATTTCTTGCTTACCAACCCCTCACCATATCACTGATGTTACTTTTACTTGTCATTAACACTATTAAGATTAACAGCACTTCTTGCCACCGTTCTTTTTGATTTGTTTATACTACTGTTATGCAGAGATTATTTCTGTTCTTAGCGAGTCCTATTTCCGTGCCTCCACTTCCCCTGTCACACAACTGCTGCAAAACCATCTGACCTTGGTCGCACTGCCTCTGCTCCATTCCTGCCTGCCTGCTCCGGTGCGTCCTGGTTCCGTCTCCCACGCCCTTCCAGCGCATTCCTCGCGCTTCTGTAATCGGGCGGGCGGGTTAGCCACAGCAACATCTTTTCTGCCAGGGGTATCGTCGCACCTTCTACAACTGAACTCACAATACTCACTCTAGCTCACGTAAATGTTCAATCACTTTCAGCTCATTTCGAGAAATTCCGCCATATGTTTCAAAATATCGACATTCACGTATGACTTCTAATGAACGTGAACACCTGGTTCAAGCCAAGCATGCACTCCAGTTCCGCAACTACACACTCCACTGTCCTAAGACACCACACAAATGACAGGCGAGGAGGTGGAGTAACTGCATACAAACGCTTTGACTTACTACTGACCGTGCTACTCACATCCCACATTAATGAAGACATAGGAGTCGAATAGACGATAGTAAATATCAAATCCCTTGACAAAATTTGCCTAATCTGCGTCCTCTACAGACCTCCGAAAGTAGCGGGATAGCCTGTTTCCAAACTGAGCTTTCAAAATTCGATTCGACATACGAGCATACAAATAATGCTAGTAATACTAACATAAATTTCCTGCCTCTTCACTGGGAAATTGAAGTATATAGTTTCTTCATCAAATTCAACCCTGTTTGAGCTTGAACCTATCCATAACGCAGCCTACAGTCGCACTCTAATACATATATTTGCCACAAAATCTACAAGCAAAGAGAAAAAGAAAGAAATGATCGTATGGCACTCATGACCAGGAGTCTCCACCTGGAGAAGTTCTGACGCTGAGCTACAAGTCTTTTCAATTGATGCCACACTCGTTGACTTACTTGTCGATTATGATGAACTAATGATGAGGACAACACACACCAGCCCCCAAGCGGAGAAAATCTCCGACGTGTCCGCGAATCGAATCCGGGCGCACTGGAATGCAGTCAGATGCGCTAACAATTCAGCTAAGTGGGCGGACACAAGCATAGTGATTCATATCTGTAATATCAGCTCACAAAATCATATTCATGACATACACTGTAAAATATCCAAGGAATAAACTGTAACTGACTACATACAGAGACTTTAAGTGCGTCAATGTATCTGAACTAGCAGGGGAGGCGCAAGAGATAATTTGGGAGACGACTTCCATTCTATTCCTGGAGGTACAAGACAAACTCCATGTATTTACTACCAAACTGATTCTATTACACAATAAGGATCTCCCCCAAAGACCGGAAACCTGAAGCGAACACCTGCACCTTAGTTAACGGAAGAGCAAAACGGTTCAGGAACCTCAGAGACACTGCACATCTGACTTAGCGACGACCTTCCGCCATTGAAAATAAAACTAATCAAAATATCCACAGGTGTACTGCCGGTCTACAGTGTCCAACGGGCACAATATTTCGGCGATCATACATGTCGCCATCATCAGGTGAACTGACGGACTCAGCTCCTGTGAACGTGCCGGCACGGAGATCCGTACGCTATGGCTGCTCAGGAGGAACTGGGTTCGGTCACTCACTCACTATATTGACGGGCCTGCCTTGGCCCGAGGTAGCGGAGTTTAAGCTGTTTGAGCTGTTCCTCCTGAAGTCCTCTCTGTTTGGAATGTTTTTCTTCGCGTGTTGGTCTGGCCTCTGGTTTCTGTGGATGCAGGGGCTTATCTGCCGGCTGATTCCGGCGGCTTCTTGTTCTTCTTCTTCTTACTGCTTCCTGGCTGCCCGAATTCGATTTTCTTCAGGCGGGAGTAGTCCACTGGCGGCATCTGTGTCTGGATGTACTTGACTGCTTGCTCAGTCATGTATTTCCAGTCCTCGTCCGTGAAGATCGGGTGCTTGTTTATGAGCTCCAGATCTGCACTCCTGACGAGTTCCCTGCCGTGCAGCTTCTGGTTCAAGGGTTCGCACCCCCAGTGGAAAGGATAAAGTTTGTGAGGAAGGGGAGGGATGTTATCTACCGTGAAAGGGTAAGGACGATCATGATGGGGGCAGCTACCGTCTCGCAGGGAATCGGCGATCTTGGTGAGCACCTCCCTCACACAGTTCTTGTTGGGGAGGGGGCGGCACTCGAACGGCTCGTCTTCTTCTTCTCCCTCGGTCTCCATCGGCACTTCCTGTGTAGTCTGCGTTTCTGAATGGCTCTGAGCACTATGGGACTTAACATCTATGGTCATCAGTCCCCTAGAACTTAGAACTACTTAAACCTAACTAACCTAAGGACATCACACAACACCCAGCCATCACGAGGCAGAGAAAATCCCTGACCCCGCCGGGAATCGAACCCGGGAACCCGGGCGTGGGAAGCGAGAACGCTACCGCACGACCACGAGATGCGGGCTAGTCTGCGTTTCCTAGAGACAGGAGTGACGACTGCTTCCGAGGGGGCCGTCTCCTTGTTGTCGGTGGTTTTCCCCGACTGTATGGCCACCTCCCTAGCAACCTGCGTTGCCACGTCGGCCAGGGAGGCGGTCGTTTGTGTTGCCGCGTCTACCCCCGTACTGGTGGGGGTCGGTGCCACGTCCGGCGTCGTGCGGGACGCGAGGTACAAGGCGACCCTTAGCTGAGTCACCTCCTGGCGCGTCTCTTCGAGTTCCGCTCTCAGCGACGCTCTCTCCTCCGCCAAGGCGGATGTGAGCGCGGTGCTTGCGTCCTCGTTGGCTTCCCCCAGTGCTTGGCGGAAGGCGTCCACGTCGTCTTGGTGGCGCAGCCCGCTTCCCCTACTAAGGCAGGAGGGCGGGGTGACCACCATTTCTTCTTGTTGGGCCACCTCTTCGTGTGTGGTGGCCAACTTCCGCTGCTTCCACGTCTTCAGATAGCTGCAGCTGCGCGCGTTTGCGGCGTGCGAGCCACCGCAATTTACGCACGCTGCTGCAGTACCCTTTGGTTTTGTGCAGTTGCGCGTGTCGGGCGGTTTCCCGCAACCCACCGTCGCATTCCTTGGCTATGTGTCCAAGCTTTTGACACTTATAGCACTGTAATTGTGCCACAGGCTTCCGCTTCTTCTTCTTGTTGCCGTTGCTCCCGACTGCGTTTAGCAGGAGCTCCACAGCAGCAGCAATCTTGCCTCTTCCTCCATTCCTACTTCTCTGCATGGCGTTGGGCTAGTGGCGTTGGCGTGCGCGAGCGACGGTAACGATGTGCGTGCTTGCCGGCGTGCGTCTCCATTAAAAGTTTGACGAGAAGACCACTGAACTTTTTAGGCATGTCTTGACTTCCACGTATTTTCTTTTTAATGGAGAATACTACGAACAAACGGAGGGAGTCGCCATGGGTAGTCCACTCTCACCGGTGGTAGCGAATTTGTACATTGAGAACTTCGAGGAGGAAGCCCTGTCGTCATCCGAATGGAAACCTACTTGCTTTTTCCGTTACGTGGACGACACGTTCGTCATCTGGCCACATGGTATGGATAAACTCCTTGACTTCCTTACACCTCTAAATTCCATACACCCCAACATCAAATTCACTATGGAGACTGAAACGGAGGGTAAATTACCTTTCCTTGACGTCTTGGTCAAGAGAAGGGCAGACGGCACCCTAGGTCATGGGGTGTATCGGAAGACAACGCACACTGATCTGCATTTGCACGCAGATAGCTGCCACCACCCTTCACAGAGGAATGGGGTACTTAAAACTCTAGTACATAGGGCGCGCACTATCTCTGACACAGAGAGTCTACCCCAGGAATTGGAACATCTGAGAACTGTATTTCGAAAAAATGGGTACTCAGAGTTCAAATGGTTCAAATGGCTCTGAGCACTATGGGACTTAACATCTATGGTCATCAGTCCCCTAGAAATTAGAACTACTTAAACCTAACTAACCTAAGGACATCACGCACATCCATGCCCGAGGCAGGATTCGAACCTGCGACCGTAGCAGTCGCGCGACTCCGGACTGAGCGGCTAGAACCGCTAGACCGTACTCAGAGTGGCAGATTCAACGTGCTCTCCGCCCAACCACTACAGCACAACCTGTGGAGATGGATGAAATCACGAGGGAGGAGGTAGGCACTGCGTTTATTCCATATACAGGCGCACTCCCGGGGAAAATCGCCCGCATTTTGAAGAAACACCGGGTCGGAACTGTGTTTTGTCCTCCGAATAAAACTCGTGCACTGGTGGGGAGCGCCAAAGATGACCTCGGTTTGAGAAAGGCCGGCGTGTACCAGATTCCGTGTCAATGTGGCAAGTCGTATATTGGTCAGACGATGCGTACCGTCGAGGATCGATGCCGTGAACACCAGAGGCACACTCGACTGATGTATCCGAGCAAGTCGGCGGTCGCTGAACATTGTTTGTCGGAAAATCACGCTTTGGAGTATGAACGCACGAGGATTCTGATACAGACGTCAAGACACTGGGACAGCGTTGTTAGAGAGGCCATCGAAATTCGCACCAACGACGACCTCGTAAACCGTGACTGTGGCTATAATCTTAGCAAGGCTTGGGAACCAGCGATTGGGTTAATCAAGAGTAAATCGAGCAAACGTATAGTTGTGACGACCACGGCGGACAGAGCCATCACACCGACGTCACCTCAGACGCCGTCGCAATCTGTTCCACCGCGCGACCGTGGCGCGGGGCGCGGACGGCGGAGTGAGCGCGCCGCGGGCGGAGGGTATTTAAATCGGCCGCCGCCGCGACCGAACCCAGTTCGTCCCGAGCAGCCATAGCGTACGGATCTCCGTGCCGGCACGTTCACAGG